>NC_061088.1:30646847-30661847 GCF_015104395.2 Macrobrachium nipponense | reverse complement strand
TTAGGCAATGGATACAAGAGATTGAGAAAGCCCTTAACACTGAGAGCACCATCTGTTATTAGAAGGTTACCATAAGGCTTATTCTCAAGTAAGACCTTCACTAAGAAAGTATGATCTCACATCTCTCTAAAATAACTTTGACAGTAATGAAAACTCCGAAACAATAATAAACATCTACCACAAAGCACTTTACAACAAAAAGTATGCATTTCATCACTAATTTCAAAGTATTAAGGAATTTTTCATAGATTTCGGTTAACATTTTTTTTAAATGGTTCATACACGTACACAATACATATGAACTAAAATGAAAAAATCGGAAAAGTTTCTGAAATTTTAAAGGAAAGTTAAAAAAATATTGTAAACAGAGAAAGTTATATTAGTGATATCTGAAAATTATATGCAAATGAAAAATAAAGAGAGAGAGAGAGAGAGAGAGAGAGAGAGAGAGAGAGAGAGAGAGAACATACGTTAATTATTTATAGCCAAACAAACAACTTGATATGACCAGCAAAATTCGGATACAAAAAACCAGAGAAGGATAAATGGAAGACGAAAATAAGGAAAAGTAAAAACGACGAAGGTAAATAGGTAGTGAAGTAGGAACAACTCAAGGAAGTAAGGAGGAGAAGGAAAAAATGAAGGCGACAATGGGAGAGGAGAAATAAAGCGGAGGAAGATATGGAGGGAAAGGTGAAGGGAAGATCGGAGAGGGAGGGAAATTAGGTGGAAGACGAAAGGAAGGAAATTAAAACAAAGGGAAGATTCAGATGAAGACTCAGGAAACTTCAGCTAAGCAAAATTATATAAAAAAAATGGAACAATTCAGGCATAAAGATTTACAAAAGGGAACAATTGCAGATATGCAATAACTGAAAAAAAAATTAAAGAGGAACAATGCAGACATAACAATTTATAAAAGATGAAGGAAAAATTCAGATGAGTAAAGTTTGATAAAAAACAAAAATAAAGGCAAACATCAGTTATATAGAATTATCAAAATAAGGGAAAACAAAAGATATGTAGATTTATATAATTAAGTTCTACTAGGTTTCTATCACTCCTTCCATGACAAGAGGAAACATTATATACTACAATTATACAGAGGATAAAAATTAAAAATAAAGCGGACAAAATTGTTCAGTGAAGCCCAACCACAGCTGGTTTAACGACCAACAATATTCTCAGCCATACACACATTATATTTTAATTAAAAAATACGTCGAATTTTTGGTTTAACTAAAACTTGGTCAACTGGTTACCAGAGATTAGAACACATTGTAGATCATGCCAATTAAAAGTATCTCAAAAATCAAAACTAAAGAAAACATCTTCCTAGAATATTTAGGAGTTAAATTGCCCATTTTCCTAATTAACATGAAGAAATTATTTTTTAAAATATGAACAAAATAAAATAATGCACCTCTTTGAGAACAGGCCACTGGGCAGATAAAGTCAAGGGAAGATGTATCACTGCATAAAGGAACGAAGAATCTTTATAAAGACAACAGCACAAAATTCATGACAAAAGAAACGCACCTCGGCCGGCAACGCTTAACTGGAAGAGAACGCAACGTTAAAATGACTCGGCGGGTAAAGCTTTGCCAATGACTTCTGTCGGAGTCATGAGACGACCGAGGAGAACCCGACCATAAAGTTCTGGATAGAAAATACATATATAACATCTTCAATTTCGACCACAAGCGGTTCAGTAGGAAGAATATCGGGTGTTCACATCCCCTCAACAAAATAAAACCAATAACGGGGTTGCAAGGAGAGAGAGAGAGAGAGAGAGAGAGAGAGAGAGAGAGAGAGAGAGAGAGAGAGAGAGAGAGAGAGAGAGAGAGCTACAGGAAACAATGCAGCACAAACATTTCTCGTATCCTATCAATGCTTGCACTAAACTCGTACCCTCGCGTGCAAATGCACGTGCCGCTCTCTCTTTCTCTCTCTCTCTCTCTTTCGACATGGCACTCGAAAGGATGGTGACTCACTCCGCCCTCCGACCGACCAAAACGTAGCACAACCGTTCCTCAGACACACTCGCAGTGGCGCGTTCAGTTCACGTGGGCATCCGCCCCGCACATCCCAGCAGACGAGAAACGGGGCCATTTCAGATGAATGATTATCTGCGTGCCCCGGGCGATGAAAAAGGGGGGTGTCTTCAGTTGAAATCAACACGTGCTACAGCCCCATATCCATACTGATCACTTAATCCCGGATGAATCCCTGGTAAATGAATTGTTCCCCGAATCACAGTCTTTCTACACCTACAAAGAATGTTAATCTTTAATGAGTGTGCCTCATTCTAATGTATGATCCTTTCACCTAACTCTTGCACTTTTTCTTAATAATGCCGGCTGATACCTTACAGTAATCTCAGTGTACTTTAATTTATCTCTTGTCATTAATGTAATGGGTTTCAGCGGTGTCAAAATCATTGATGAGAATGTCAGTGGCTTGCTTCTTTATAGCACTCCAAATGTTTATCACATAACGGTATCTATAGGTGAGGGTGGCTAAATGTGGTCCACCTATTCAATCAGTATGAATTGTTTGGAAAGGATTCTAGACCTCCTGTGCATATCATCACGGAACGAATTTAAAGTTTATTAGAATTGGAAAATAACATTTAGGACAAAGGCCAGGCGTTGGAACTTACGAGGTCATTCGCCGCTGAAAGGGAAATTGAGAGTAAAAAGAGGAGAGCCTCGAAGTTGCACTATGAAACAATCGCTGGGCGAGGGTGGAAAGTGAAATGGAAGAAAGTGAATATGAACAGAGGTCCAGCAAAAGGAATGAAAGGGATTGCAGGCAAAGCCGAAGGGAAGCTGCAGAGATGCTAAAGTAATGTCTACAGTGCAGTGTGAGGTGCATTGATGGCAATATTTCCTTACTGGGATTTTCAAGTTTTTGAAGATAAACTTGTATCATATCGATATACCTGATTCCAGTATTCTATTATTGCCAGAACCACTGCCTCATACAATTACATTAACATTCCCAAGAGTTCCAACCCCTACACCAAGAAAGCCTTGTACGACCTGGAGCAATACAAACCTCCAGTTGTCCCTAAGGTCTCTCTCCAGGACCACGAGAGGGAGCAACAACAATAACATACACAGCCCTCCTAACCATCAACAGGATCCTTTTTGAGAAGGAGACAGGTGTGTCTATTGAAGGAAAGCAAAGGCAACTCCTAGAATGCTCATTATGGATAAAGGAAGAGGCGGAGCTCAATAAGACTTGCCAGGTTGGGGTTGCCTTCTACAGCAATGCATGCACTAGAGGTCCTTCCACTGGGGACAGCATCATTTACGATGGGCTGGGTGGCGATGTTCCTAGGGCCCCTATCCCGCAGGGTGGTTTTCCAACAGCCAGGCCCCTTCTTAGAGAAGCATGTACAGAAGACTCCGCAAAAGGAAGCCTTAAAACTGTGTTCATTCGTCATCAAGCACGCCTCTTAAGCGTCACTGAAAAGGACGCAGAAGAATAAAGGGTGAACCTTGACCTCACAAAACTAAACAAGCACACTGTGCGCCACAAGCTCCACATAACAACTGTTGGCATGAAGATTTCCATGTCAAAAAAATCACATTTGGTCGACTACTGATTGATTGAAAACGATAGTTAGGCCTTCTTTAGCGCCCTAAACCGGAAAGTACGGATTCTTGAACCAGTATGGCAATAGAATTTTCATGGTTCCTCCATCCTACACCTTGTATTCTCTCTGTGGGACATAAGATGGCAAAAGTCACTTCCCAAGTTGTTTATAACAGTTCTGTAAGGACGTCAGTCTCTCCAACACAAATGGATATCTTTGAAGCAATGCACTAGACCATTCTGCCGCCAGTAAAGCGAAAACTTCTACTATTGGAAATTAGATCAAAGGTGCTCCAGAGAATATATGGTGTCTCTTGGGTATATGTGATTGTCAAAATGGATAAACTGGCAAATATGGAGGTATTGTGAAGATAAGATACATTTCGGGAATAAGTATGAGATGAATAAAAATGGAGATACAAAATAATGAGAAACACCCATGCGTTGGATCTTTTGAGCACATCCAGGTAAAAAAAAAAAGTAATCGATTTTTCCCACAATGACCCGCAACGGTTTTAACCCGGTACGTATCCTCCTTTGCGGCGTGTTTAGTACAAGCCAGTTGGGGACTGCCATAAAAATATAGACAAAAGACTGTAAATTAATGTGACTTTTTTCCAGTCAAAATTGTGACTTTCTTTGTTCTTTTTCCGTGACTTCATTGCCGGCCACCATTTCGCATATGCCCGTCAGTGTAAGCATCCAGTTCATTGCTGAAGCCTGGTTTAATTAAAGTAATTTTCAAATGTTACTATATGTTTACGAGAAATCACAAATAATTCAAGACCTATGGGTTAAGACCAGGGGTGTCATTTGGGGGACTGGGGAAAGCGGTAAATGGCTCCCAAAAGACTTGGTTTGCCCCCCTATCCTTTGAAATAATAATAATAATAATAATAATAATAATAATAATAATAACAGCAGTAATATTCACGACAAGGTGTGCGTCCGTGAAAATGGAACACACGTTTCTTTTTCCTTGGATTTATAAAAGTTTTCTGAATGATTACAGCATATAAACAATATATATATAATAATAATAAGATATATATATATATATATATATATATATATATATAAGATACATATATATACGTGTATATATATATATATACATAGATATATATATATAATATATATATTTTATATATATATATATAATATATACACACACACACACGCATGCACACACACACACGCACACACACACACACACACACACATACATATATATATATATATATATATATATATATATATATATATATATAGTGTGTGTGTGTATCTTTCCTTTGTTATTTCATCATTTATGTTTTATTTTCTATTTTCTAATAGAAAGTATATTGACCTTACACTTTCTATCCCCAAAGTACTAGAAGGAGACTTTTTCTTTACACCTATATTGTCATTCTTATTTCTTGTTTTATGCGACTATAAACATGTTACAAGAGGGTAAACCCCTTATAATCTAAGAACGGTAACGTAACTCGAGCGGGTGGGTTTGGCACACCTGTTTTCTGCTTTATTAACTCAATATAGTTCTTAAATGTCTTCAAAATGCTTCCAAGTGAGCACAAATTTCCAATTCCCCCTAACCCCCGGTGATAGAACTCGCTTCGCTCGCCACCCAACCCATACCGAAGTTCTACCCCCCCTTCCCCCTCCCCCGAGAAATCTGAAATGACGCCACTGGTTCAGAGGGAGCAAAATAACAAAACGTTTATGCCAGCCCAAAGTTGCATAGTGTATCAAATAGCTAAAAATTAACAGTAAAAAAAGTAGTCATTTACTGATAATACACGATATGCCTCTCATTAAATGCTATCTTATACGTTTTCTTTTTGTGCCTAGCATATAAAAGTTTGTTCAGTACCACTTACTATTTCCGAACTATAACTACGGTATATTCCATGTCCACAAGCATGTTTTTTTTTTTTTTTTATACAATCTTGTATTAACGTATGCGTGCTACCATGTGTTTATGTTTACAGTACAAGTACACATACACATGCATAAGGAGTATTTAAAAACACAATATGCGCGTAATCACTTCCAGATCAGCACAGAAAAACCATTCCCAGAGGACAAAGAAACAAAAGAAACAAGGAAGGCCTTCCACTAAACACAAAGAGGGGCCTTAGCCCGAGTACTTTTAAATACGTTTCACGCCATACAATGAAAACGGGACTTCCGAATGAAATCCAAACTATTGAAAAATAAACAAAACTGATGAACGAAGTGATGAGTAACCAATACGTATAAAGAAGGAAGAAAGTCGCTGAGAAATTTTGGAGCAAAATGAGACTGCGCGGTTACCAATTCTGGCGGGATACGATTCTGCGCGGTAAACACACATACACACACCCTAACCTGGCGCTCATCTCGAAGCCCAGCGCTCTCTCACCCTTTCCTCCTCGCCTCCTCCCCCTCGAAAACTTAACGGTGGCTGTATGCTGCCCCTTTAAACACCTAGATGGGGTACCGGTACTTTCCATCTTGAACCTAATAGTAATACACAGTCTCTCTCTCTCTCTCTCTCTCTCCTAGGGTGTTGAAGGATACTTTGTCTTGGCGAAGCTTTCCCGTGAAAATGCAATTACAGCGATGGGTTTTTCTTCAAAGAGAATTCGAGTCTGCTTCGCTACTCAGTTACGGATAAAAACTATCATATGCTTAGGCACGTGTATAATGCATACAGGAGATTAATAATAAAACAAAATCAATACAAAATAAGGTCTCCATACACATAGCAAACCTGCTCCTCGTTGACTAAGACACCTGTCTGTCTCCAACAGCCAAGCTTTAATTCCTTTGTTAAAGCTCAAGCATGCGCATCAGGAGCCTTCGAACAAAGAGCGGTTGTGAATTGCAACCTACAACTAATTAATAAGATTTATAAAGTTGAATAAAGCAATTTATTGACATTATTACACTGAGAAAAGTATATTGGAGAACTTTACATAATGAATAATGCGTTAGGATGTCTTAGTAGCCCGTGTCAATAACTATGAGAAATGCTACCTCAACAAGAGCGTTCTTGATAGGGTTCCTCCCAAGAGTTTTAATTACAGCCATGTTTTCGCAAAATCTATGTCAAATGGAAATTGCCCTCTAACTCAATCTTACATGAACTCGAACGAGAGAAAAAGTATCTTACTACATTTTAGTGAAATTCACTGAAGGCCATTAACATGAAACTGTTAACATTTGAAGTTTCACAGCAGAGAACTAAATTCTATAAGAAAGACGAGCACAGCAATATGAAGAAGATGGAGATAACAAACATATTCATCTTTCATTGAAACACTTTAAAATCATTCTGCTGACTAATCAAAATCCCACTTGTTCCACTTAAAGCCTATGGCACCTTCGTTGAACATTAGGCCTGATGCCGAATTCGAAATTACCTCTGCAACGAATTTTTTCTTTTTCGAGCCGACGGTAAATCTACCTTTGCATCCATAGCAAACCAGCAACATTAAAGCAAAGGGGGCGAGAAAGAATGTACACAATCACAAAGCACTTTCCTTAATGAAACGTATCAACAAAATCCAATTCCTAACACAATAATCAATGAAGTACATTGCAGTAAAACTTGTTAACTAATGGCAAAGTAATCACTGAACAAACACCTACTATCTCTCTATATTTGAGAAGACAACCTCTAAGTGTACGCTACAAATAAAGATAGTTTTATTTTTTAACAACTACATAAGGGCGAGTTGCATGTCTTCGTTTTTGCAGATTTATCTGAATGACTGGTCTAAAGAACTCGCTAACAAAATAAAAACTTGATGGTCTTTGAAACTGACTAAAATACTGTTCTCACAAATACAGCATACTAATAATTAACACTCAATTCCTTTAAAAAAAACTTAAACTTCAGCTCTAAAGAGTTTGTGAAATAATGAAACTATTGTGAAACTAATACAGATACAAAAAAATAAACATATGTATAGACAGATGAATAAGCACGTGTCCAAGTGCATAGGCCTAAACGTTCAGGCATTGTGTCACTAAAAGCATTTGAGGAATCTTGAACATGAAAAATACCACTTATCCTTAATGAGACAACAAGAGAAAGCAGCCAATTTAGTGAAATTAATTGCAAGACGAAACTAACCCCGTTCGAGTTTTGCCGAAATGTTATTTATGTCTCTAGTTGCGAGTTGTGAACACCACTTCGAATCAGTTTGCTGAAACTTAACTTCCTGAAGGTTTTATTGGCTGATCCGATGAAATGACACCTTATTTGTCCTTTTTCCTCCATACTTTTTCTTCCTTCATCTTTGAGAGTTTAAAAATGTCGCATTTCTCTGCTGAAATTAAACTTCGTCGAGGTTTTATTGGTTGATATCATGTCCCAGACATCTCTGGACAAACGACTTCTTGGAAGGTTGTTTACGGCCAAAGTTTTGGATTTTTCTTTATTTGCTTTTTATATCGCCGTGGGCGAAAATGCACACGCGGGAATAAAAGAATAAAGCAGTTAACTGTGTGCATCCAACGGAGATTTATGAAATGGCTAAACATTTTGTAAAGCTAAATTTAACGAAGGATCAGTGTGTGGAAAGTTTTCGTACCTAAAATCAGACCCCGTAGCGCTCACGGTAAAGGAGAGATCTCTTAACCGTAATGCTGCCAGCACTTGGCACGATATATTAGCTCAAAGTACCAAGCCCTAAAACCACTACACCCAAATCTATTTGGCAACAATAACATAAAGGGAATCAACATATGCCTAACACTAATGCAGACAAAAAATAGTACAATACCTCCAAGCAACCCCCAAAAACAGCACGTCTAATCTCTTAGGCAAAAGAGAACACGGAGGTCTACATCAGATTTCCAACTTAATTTTTTTAACCTTTCTACCCATACAGGGTGCCTTCAGGTTCAGGCAAGAGACCGTGCTGGAATCAGGCTTGCTTAACCAACAGCACCCTCCTGTATTATTATATAAAATCTTATATACTTATGCTATTTGTACTTGATGCATTTTTCTTTGTAAGCCATGAACTTGCAAGAACAAAAGAGATTACTGCCTATTTTGTATATTATGTACTGTATCTCTTTTTGGACAAATTTGTACTAATAGTTGCATATTTGTCAATAAAATAACTAACTATCGCCATTACAGTACGATGCTTTAACGACTGCCTCCGCCAGTCTCATCTAGTACAGGAGGGCAGAGTATTTAGTCCAATAAAAATATACGTATGTGTATTGGCTCACTATATCACACCATAACTAATATTATATAAGAGAGAGAGAGAGAGAGAGAGAGGAGAGACGAGAGAGAGAGGTGGAGAGAGAGAGAGAGAGAGAGAGATCAGACTAAAGCACACCCTTGTGGGTGTCTTCTATTCTGACAGCTCCTTTTATGTAGCTTGCCTGAGAATGAGGTATAGTAAAGGCGACAGAGTTTGCGATATGTTCTTTTTCTTTTCTTGTGGAACATATACTTTGATTATGCTTCACGTTTTGAGTTTCGATTCCTGTAACACACACACACACACACACACACACACACACACACACAGATATATATATATATATATATATATATATATATATATATATATATATATATATATATATGAATACATACATCAGGAAGATCATCAACAAAACATTCAGGAGTCCCAAGACGACGACAATCAAAGAAACATGCTTTACTATGATACGTAACACTTCATAATAAAGCATGTTCCTTGAAACCAGGCCTTGAATGAAGAGAATTTTTATTGGTTGTGACTACTTTCTGAGATTTACATCCCTCCGTCTTAATGAAGATGCTCTTCATTCAAGCCTTGGTTTTAATATTCATTATTCGTCTCCGATCTCTACGGAACTTTTCAATTGCTGTTTATATATATATATATATATATATATATATATATATATATATATATATATATATATATATATATATATATATATATATATATATAATCTTTGAAACTACGGCTTGTATGGGGCTTGTAAATCAATGTAATAGTTGTACTAGTGGCGAGGGCTTGGATATGCTGAACGAGATCAGAAAAGAGAGAGAGAGCATAAACATGAAACCCTACCGACTTTTAATTCTTTTGTTACGGAAGAACTTCATTTCCAATTCCCAAGGGTGTGTATCCAGTGACATTACTCTCTGGGAAATAAACGTCCCTTAGTGCCAAACGTCAGCTAGTGCGCCTATTTTTTTTTCTTCCTTTTTTCAAGGAAAAACTGATTGTACACATACATACATACATATTACACATATATACATACATCAGTACACAATCACATAAACACACTTACATGTATGTATGATAGTAATATATATATAATATATATATATATATATATATATATATATATATATATATATATATATATATATATATATATATATATATATATATATATATATATATATATAATATATATATATATAAGTAATCACGTAAAATCATCATGCGTAGGTACTCCATTTTATAATGAATTTGATATCAAGTGATAATTTCGTCTTGATATCTCTGAGTGAAAAATTCCAAAGTGAAATACAAATTTTCCTAACACCATTGGTTACTTGAAACTCAAAAAGAAAAAAAAAAAAAAAACCAGTGATATCATATTTCAGTCGAAATGCAAACGCTGCAAGTCGCAGGAGGGAGGGCGTTCTCTACACACTCGGCTGACTCCGGCGAAAAACCAGGTCCATTGAATCACGAGCGATTCCCACATTTCTCCGAGCCGGCGGATTATCCGACCGCCATTGAAAGCGTTACGCGGGGTTCGAAATGTAAACTCATCTGTTGGTCATAAACGCAATGATTTATTGCTCTGATTTAATCTCAGTGTTTGCAAACGTATAACCCGCGTGACCTACTTTTGGTGAATCGTAAATTGACAAGCGATAGATTTTGCTTCCAAGTCACGAGTTAATGAACGGTCTTTTGCTACAGGATTCGGGTTCGTATTCACTCATATTTCTGTCTATCTCTTTCTCTCGCATATCATAATCCTCGGAAATTAAATTCAAACTCCAATTTATTATATAATCTGTCACTACTGTTATTAAGTACACCGAGGTGAGAAGCAAACACCAAACCAACCACGCCACTGAGGCGCTTAGAAAAAAAAACGTTGAGAGTTATCAAGAACCCAATTCCGACCTCTCCCTGAATATGACACCTGCCAACAAAATTTTCATTTTTTTTTTTTTAATTTCCCAGACAACTTCTATGCATGTTACCTTATATATAGTCTTACGACTTACTGGAGAAACAGTTAAAACAAAGTAAATGATCCTACGTTGAGCTGAAATAATATCACAGACTGATTTAAAGTCGTTCTTTAACAAAATTAGCAACAATTCAAAACAAGGCGAGGACTAAATTTCACTGAAGATTTCAAACTGTTGTTGCACTCAGTTGTAGAAGTCTTGTTATTAATTTGATGCAGTAGCCGTATTTGTTCGCTCTTAAAGCACATATTAACATACAATAACGTCTCTCAAAGTGTATATTATATTATAAATACATTATCTGGTTACAATATCGTAACTTCATTCTACAGTTGAATTCGAACCAACGCACGCTATTAAGACTAAGGTTATCACTTTCTCTACTATGCTTCAAAGTGGTATATAATATATATATATATATATATATATATATATATATATATATATATATATATATATATATATATATATATACTACTCGAACATTAGTTTGTTTCCCCTAACACGGGTGGTCTAGAGGAAATACAACATCAACGTCACACAGTCACATCAATACTTTGTCTACCAAATCATGGATGAGCCTCTATACGGAATATTTCCACAGCACCAACTGTTTCATACACGCAGGACAGCAGCACACTGAACACACTAAGCATGCACTGCCATCCCCGTCCATCATCACGCACTTCCTCATTCCTGAATGTAATGGCCCTTCCTTCCTAATACCTCCACTGACCCATCTACTTTTCTCCTTCTATGTTTACCACTGCTCCCCCCTCCCCTTTAACAATTCTAAACCTATACTCATTTATCCCCTACAATCCTCCATTTTTTCATCGGACCAAACTATTTCACAACACAATGGTCCATCCTTTCATCTAAACTAACTTATTTATCACTTGCATATCGCCACAATTCTCACCAACTCACATCTTACACTGCATACACTTTGCAAATAATTCATCTCAGCTCCAACCTTGATCTTTCTTTCCCATAATAATACATCCCTTCCTAACTTACATAAAGTAGAGTTGCCCCACCAGTCGACACAACATCAGCTGGGATAAAGACAAGGGAACAAGTAGGGAGATTTCATCCCTACAGATTTGCGGACTGTGAAAAAGTTGTATGGTGAGAAAAACTAAAGTTGTACTAGTACATAACGTGACTGTAATAGTCTGAATTGAAATTAAAGCTAATTAGATGAAAAATCAAGAGCATTTCATGACATTTGTTCCTTATGAGAGGAGACTGCTGTCTGAATACTGAATACTAAAAAGGTACTTGAGAATAACAAAATCACTGACTTTCATATTAATTGGCTTCAAGTCAAAAATAATGACCAAGTGTGGACTTCAATGGATACAGTATACACAGAGAGAATACAATCTTGAACCAGCTGAGAAAAAACTATGTTATAGACGTCCTTCAGTCACTTGTTTTCTCAACTTTGTCACTCTTAAAAACATGCAGATTGCTTAAAAGGTGCAGAGATTGTTTAAAAGAACATAAGAGTAAAGCACAGAGATGCACACGCTGTTTTGACTTATCCCCCCCACCCCCACAATGCTTAATCAATCCTAGGTGTGAAAACATGGAGGCCACTAGCATAAATGTCATTTTAATGTCCTGTCATTTCGTGCCCTATTGTCCATCATATCTCGGTCACTGACATATCTTTGAATCTCAACTGCTGCTGCTCCCAAGCTAATCAAGAAACCTAGCCTCAAGGCGGTAACTGCCCCTTTCCCAGGAAGTAGGAAGACCTTTGGGGGCTGCATCCCTCTCGATCCTTTTGTTTGAATTCTCCACTAAATTTCGCGAGAACCCAATGAGAAGGGTCACACTTCCATATCGTGTCATTTCTCACGTCTCGCTGCACGTTGCCCCTTGACCTGACCCACACCTGAACCTCCACCCACTCACTACCTGACACACACCTTCATCTCCGCCCCTACGACTCTAAATCTCAAATCTAATTAGCACCTCTGTTTCATTCCTCCCTCTCGAGCCCTTATTGGCCAGCTTTCAATGACCCTTTCAGGTACCTGACCTGGATTAGCAGCAAGTCAACAAAGAACAACAATGGCCGAACTCATTAGGAAGGGAGACTGTCAAAATACGGCCACCATCGACGCCAAATGGAGTATAAATACAGGTTCCGACAGCCCATACTTTGCTCTATTGCTACTATGTCTCTACCCTCACTAACAGAAGCCCCAGCACCTCTTACTGGCTAGTTACTCTTACATGACATCTTCCTCAGACACCCTACTGCTGGAATGGGACCCAGCTCGTGGTCCCCCTTAGATGTATCCTTTGATGATGTCACTCCGAGGGCAGTATTCAACATGAACCCGCTTGAGCATTGAAACCGTCTCAGATCCAAGGTGCCCTTCCCCCATTTTCATCATATTCCTCTACGGTGGGGAACTGTATGTGACGCTGCTTCCAATGATGTACCCCAGTACAGGATATTGCCCCTAATCTATGCAAGTCTCGTCTATGGAGCAAGGTAAAGTGATTGGTAGTAGTTTGTCTTGCCTCACCTTTTCCTTTGCACTCAAATTTTCCGCCTTTTCTCCCATTACCATATCACATCTCCTTCAGAGATTTTCATGAATATTAACTGTAAATGTATTAATTTGCTTACATTTATATTTATTGCTAGCATTATTATCATTTAGTGCCTACAGTTATTCGGTGATTTTGTGATTCATCAGCATAAAGATTTTGTTTATGATTCTTTTTACATAATGCTTTTTCGTAGTTCTTACTCGTATGCTGCAAAGTTCCCAACATTGCAGATCCATGTGAAGTCATCTGTAGTCCAATAGTGCCAACCATCCTACTACCTGCCAGTGCCATACACCCAGGCAAAATACCTGGAAATCCCAGTACTTACAGTGCTCCACCATGTATTAACTAAGGATCCCAATTACCATTTTATACATTATGATTAGTTCATTCTATTTTAGTGATATTGCTTTAACTTTGGCACTCTTGCTTTGTGACTGTAATTCTTAACATAGAGTTTGCAGTAAAATGGAGCTTTGTTAACAGCTCATGTAAATATTTTATCTTCTGACCCCTTTAGTAAATTACATGACATGAACACTTAAGTTCACCTTCAATCTTTACTGAGTTTTTTTTATTATTTTTTTTTACATGTGGTATGGCCACCCCTAGTCAGTAACTTCATCCAAACTATAAACTAGAGCCATTCCCCAAATGTTCATATCAAAATCTCTTACCCTGCCATGCCCTGAAACAGTGGCGACCTTGCCAGGATTGTAGGAATCTGGTACAAGAAGTAAGATTAATTTGCAGTTGAAATCATAACCTTTAATCACTCAGTCAATTAGGAAATCAGTTACAACTAGCTAAGACTGAGTTTTTATTGGTATCCACATATTTTATGACAAAATCTTTATTTGGCATCTGTTGACATTTATTTTATTATTTTTTAATTTTTTATTTTGTGTTATTACAAGTGTTTAACTTTTTCTACACCTCGTGAGAAGTTGCCCGACACTCACTTCATAGCCTTGAGACAGAGTTGCGATTTACCGC
This sequence comes from Macrobrachium nipponense, assembly GCF_015104395.2. Classification (NCBI taxonomy): domain Eukaryota; kingdom Metazoa; phylum Arthropoda; class Malacostraca; order Decapoda; family Palaemonidae; genus Macrobrachium; species Macrobrachium nipponense. The sequence goes on along the minus strand of NC_061088.1, from coordinate 30,647,440 downwards.
TAATCTGTAAACTTTATCGAGTGCCAGTACCATGTTGTTTACAAGACTGTATGTCTTAGCTATTTTGTTAAGTGAATTACAAGCACAGTAATACGGTGCCAGTGTTCTAAACCTCGGGAAAGTGTGTATTCCCCTCTGTGCAATACAACAACTCCTACCCAAGAAATTCATTCTTGGCAACAACCTCCCCCCGCCCCACCACTTTTGGTCCTCATTGCCCGATGTACTGAGTTTCATTTATATACCCACTCATTTTTAATTTTGTTATCATATAAGTTACTATGCTTCAACATTAATGTACAAAATTTTAAGAGATAACAAAAGTGAAAATATCTGCTCATGTTTATATGACACCATGTGTTAGTGTACATACAGTAGTATTTTGAAGTTTTGCCTTTTAACGTAAAGCTAATCGTCCGGTCTAGAGTTCATTCACCCGATTGTTTACCTGACCTTTGTCTACTACTCACTTTGACAGATCATAACCTTGACCGTTCACTTAAATCCCTCGTGAAGGATGTTTGCTTTCCTTTTCATGTAGTTCACTGACAGACAAATTACAGGGATGCTCATGTTTTGTTTATATTTCATTA
>NC_061088.1:30559347-30636847 GCF_015104395.2 Macrobrachium nipponense | reverse complement strand
TGTAAACAGATAAAAAACATTCACTTAAGTAAATATAACAATTAAGCACGAGAAGTATAAACAAATAAGAAAAATACATTCACATAAGGTAAGTATAACAGTTACACAATAGAAGTGTAAACAGATAAAAAAACATTCACTTAAGTAAATATAACAGTTAAGCACGAGAGTGTAAACAGAAAAACATTCATGTAAGTAAATATAACAGTTAAACGGGAGAAGTATAAGTAAAAAAAAAAAAAAAAAAAAAAAAATTTAAGTACGAGCTCAACAATGCACGACGAAATTGAAAGAGGGATTAACAAATTCGTATAACAAGGCCAAAAAAGACAAAACTTTACCGATACGAAAACAAAGCCTTTGCAACCAGGACCTTGACTCGTGTGAATCGAAATTTCAATGTAAAGAATAAAATTCTAAAGCACACGAGAGGCACAAGGATACAAAGAAAAGAAGCCAAACTCCAAAAGGAGGCCAACAAATGCAAAATCAAAAAGTAGTTAAAAATGAAGCGTAATCCAATCCCCGGTAATGACTACATTAAATCATGGTATAACTAGGAAGAGGAAGGGGGACGTAGAGAGAGAGAGAGAGAGAGAGAGAGAAGAGAGAGAGAGACTACAATGAATGTAACATGTTTGTGTTCATCGTTCAATATCACCAAAAGGGATTAGTTACATCCAACATTTGTAATACCTCACAGGATTTATACATTGTGTTAGAGAGAGAGAGAGAGAGAGAGAGAGAGAGAGAGAGAGAGAGAGAGAGAGAGAGAGAGAGTGCGGGGGGGGGGGGGGGGGGCGCATAGCCAACTCACGTGGTGGTATTCGTGGTGGCTGTGGTCTTTCAGTGCGTTACAGTTGGTCAATACTCCAGCTGCTGTTTTAAAGAGAGAGAGAGAGAGAGAGAGAGAGAGAGCGCCAGCGAAGGTCATCCTTGGTGGTAAAAGCTGGTTCAATCCGCCTTTCCCTTCTGCAGGAAATTACGGGAAAAAAGATTTTGCATTCACTGCAGCAATGAGAGGAAAGGACAGCAAGGAAATCTCTCTCTCTCTCTCTCTCTCTCTCTCTCTCTCATTAACATATAAACGTATAAATCCCTTAACAAAGAAAAATAAACTGGCAGAGGGACAGCATAAAAGAATGAGTAAAACTCTCTCTTAGTTCCTACAAAGCACTATGACAAGAATTTAGTTCAATAGTCACTCCACAAGTTCTCAGGTCTTATTCATCACTCACAGCTATGCGAAAAAACGACCGCTCCCCCCCCCCCCCCCCCCCCCCCCCCCCCCACCCCACATAGACCATGTTTTGCCTCATATCAAATATACTACATGGAATTTGAATGTATACCGTATACATCCTCCAGGAGGACGAACTTTCGCTGATTCGTGGGAGTCACAAAATCATCCATATTCACTTTTTACAAGTTATACAATTTTATCAAACCAACTTGCAGCACTACCATGCGGAATGAATGATCATATAGAAGAAGAATATAGAATTTAGGCCAAAGGCCAAGCTCTGCGACCTATGGGGTCATCCATCATTGAAACGGAAATTTATTGAAAAAGGCTTGGATGTCGTAACAGGAGGAAAACCTAGCAGTTGCACTATAAACCAATTGTTAGAAGTGGGTGGAAAGTAAGATGGAAGACACAGAAATGAACGGAGATACAGTAAAAGGAATGAAAGGGGTTGCAATTAGGGGCCGAAGGGATGCTGCAAAGAACTTCCATTGATGCTACAGTTCGGTGTACTGATGGCATTACCTCCTCCTACGGGAAATCATCGTGTAAGCTTCATTTTTCAACTTCCGCCAAAACCCACTCAACGGGAAACATTGAACTGAAATACAGCTGATGGAAAAATATGTTGTGAACCGCGACCTTCTTGTCTTTATGATATAGATCTTCACATACTTCCGAGCCTCGACAACATTTCAAACAGATAGTCCCTCAATATAATGACAGCAAATCAACGTGACTACCGTTTTCATTTGCGTGTACTGAACACACACACACACACACACACACACACACACACACACACACAGAATAAAACTGTTGTTTTACTAAACAAAACACACCCCAACAAAATAAAAACACACCCCAACAATGTCCAGATCTATTGAAAGAAAAACTGAATCCCGTCCACTGGCACCGATGTTCACTTTAACTGGAACTCCTCCCTAACACACTGCTTCTGTCATCAATTATCAACAGACAGTCTTTACATGAAGGAATGCCTCTGTGTTGACTTGAGACAATTCCCCTAAAAACGCAGCGGCCAAGGGAACTAACAACCTTCACTATGGCCACAGTGAAGGCACGATGCGAGCGAGGAAAAGAATGGGGATATATGGTAATGAGGCATCCCGTAAAAATCAACTTGGCACAAAGGTGACTGCTCAAACTAGTCCACACTACAGCTCTACTACGACGCAGCAAAACAATATCCAGAAAACGATGGGATGGAATAACACGCCCATGAATTACGAAGACATGTCTACGTCAACAGAATTATATTTTTCTCGGCATCTACCGCCAATTCTTCCAACCAGTGTTTTGATCGGAATCTTTTCTCCTCTTTAGAAAAGAGAAAGATCAAAGCATCATCTACAAAAGAAGCGGCCCTTATCGCCTCCCTTCCTCCCTCTTGAATGGGAGACGATAAGCCCCACCAGCCTCCTTCCCTCCTTCCACTCCTCGAGTGTGACAAACACCCTAGACGCCTTCGACCAAAAATAAGACGTTCTTTGAATATCGCCTTCGCGAGATAAAAGAAAAAAAAAATTCCTCCGACATCAAAGTAATAGGGAAAACGTAACAAAGAAAGAGAGAACTTGTAGACTGCGTCATAATTAAAACAAGGGTATTATTGGTTCCTGTGATCCAGTGGCTGAGACACTTACCTCATCAGAAAGAGGTCTAGAATAGAATGTAGAATTTAGGCCAAAGTTCTGGCGCTGGGGTTATTCAGCACTTGACAGGAAGAATGTTTGAAAACCTCGGAGTTGAAACAATTGTGAAAGTGTGTGGAAAGTCAGATGGCCAGAAAAAGGATATGAACGGAGTTACAGTAAAAGAAATGAAAGAGGTTGCAGCTAGAGGTCGAAGGGACACTGCAAAGAACCGTAATACTTACAGTGCATCACGAAATGCACCGACGGCACTGTCGCCCCCCCCCCCCCCCGGGGGGCATAAGCAAGAGGTCCCTGGTTCGATTCTAGAGCAACCCAGAAAGCTTTATGCGCATTCCAGTAAATCCCAGTGCGATACTCTTTACCAAAGCAATACGGGTGGGCCAAGGCACAGGAATTTGGGCTACACGGCAGCATATGCTCTGTTGAATAAATAATAATAATAATTATTATTATTATTATATTATATTATATTATTATTATTATTATTATTATTATTATTATTATTACTCAGAAGATGAAACCTATTCACAACATGGAACAAGCCCGCAAGGGCCACTGACTTGAAATTCAAGCTTCCAAGGAATAAGGTGTTTATTAGAAAGAAGCAGGAGAAAGTAATGTGAAATGCAGAAAGCAGAGATCCCACTTATTAAAAAAGAAAAAAATAATAGATTAATAAATAGATAAAAACTTAACAAAATGCAAGTAGAATAGCATTTGTGATAATGCATTGCATCTTCGTTTGGGAGGCTGGTCCCTAGAAGCACCTATCGCTAGTCGAACTGATTAAATATTGGGTGTTCCCCAATTCTACGTAGACCTGGTTTTTTTTCTTTAGTTCAAATGGCCAGCTTTTGTCTAGCATTAACACTTGATAAAAAAAATTGAAAGTAAAATTGAGAACAACGAATGTATAACACATTCTACTTATGCTTCCATTTTGTTTAACATAATAATAATAATAATAATTAATAATAATAATAATAATAATAATAATAATAATAATAATAATAATAATAATAATATGCTGAAAGAAGACCTTCATTAATACAATCTTTATTGAAAATCATGGCTATTTCATCCGCGTTTATTTTGTACTGCATTTTGTATGTATTCAGTTTGAAAAATACCACGTTTTTTTTTTTCATGAATCCCTCATTTTGCGTTTTAATAGCCAACTTGAGTACAGAAGAAAAGTCAGTAATAAGAAGAACAGAAAAACCTCTATACAAAATAAACGCGGCTGAAATAGCCATTATTTTTAATAAAACCAATAATAATAATAATAATAATAATAATAATAATAATAATAATAATAATAATAATAATAAAAATAATACTAATACTAATAATAATAATATATCAATCCGCCTGCTTCTACATTTCATGGAATGTTTTCATTACCAAATAGGCGACTCAGTATTATGACACATTTATGGAAATACTTCCATTGTAAAGCTAAGTTCAAATCAGTTTCTGTAACACTATTCTTCATAGAAACATTTTTCTTCATAAACAGACAAACACACTAATGCAACAACTATGGTGAATCTCGCAAGCGCCTTTACAATCACCACAGTAATGATGATGCTCATCATCCCCATTATTCCTCCGTTAGGACCCATCCTATTCATTCCCTCATCAGAGGCAAAAGGAGGCTGATGAGATGCCTCGCAGAGGGGATCAACGGGAGCCTCCGTCTGGATCTGCCACAGGAATTCCAGCTGACTGGAATTTATTGGGCAACCTCCTCAGAGAGAGAGAGAGAGAGAGAGAGAGAGAGAGAGAGAGAGAGAGAGAGAGAGAGAGAGAGAGATTCTTGTAAATTAAAGAAGGGTCGTTATATTTCAAAATCAACGGATGTTATTGGCAGAGGAGAGAAGAGAGAGAGAGATAAGAGAGAGATTAGAGAGAGAGAGTCGTTTATATTTCAATATGTCAAAGGATGTTAATTGAAGAGAGAGAGAGAAGAGAAGAGAGAGAGAGGAGAGGAGGGGAGAAGAGAAGAGAGGAGAGAGAGAGAGTTCGGTTATATTTCAAATAAAGGAGTTAATGTAGAGAGAGAGAGAGAGAGGAAGAAGAGAGAGAGAGAGAGTTCTTGTAAATTAAAGGGGGGTCATGTTTCAAAATCAACGGATGTTATTGAAGAGAGAGAGAGAGAGAGAGAGAGAGAGAGAGAAGAGAGAGAGAGAGAGAGACTGCGTTGCACTGAACTAAATTAAGGCGTTGCTTATGCAAGACTAATAAGTAAAACTGAAACTCTAATGTCTATATAAAAACATTATGGAAAAAAAATCTCTCCTCTATTATGATATAAAAACAAATTAACACAGACTACAAGGGTATATTTCTCTTAAAATTAGTAAGAATTCCTTTCGGCGTTTCTGACTTTCATCACCACAATAAATATGGACTTCGTACTTCCAAACAACATTCTAACCATCACTCTGCAATTAGGCTTCTTACTGCATTTACTTCCGTTTAAAATTCACCATAAAATTAGGTTTTTGACAATTCAATCTCTCTTCTTTCAATTCTCCCTTCAACTGGAGTTCATATCAGCCACATTAAAATTAGGCTCCATACTTCAATTTCCTCTTTTCTCAAACTTCAGACTTTCAACTCGTCCATCACAAAGGCCTAAAATTCGGGCTTCATCGTCGTTCCAACTCTAGAACATGGAGCTTCTCTTCATAACTTCGGAAAGTAGGCACTGAATCCTTGGCTGGAGCGGAATTTTCGGAAAACAAAAACATATAACTTCTAAAGTATTCAACACTTTTCCACCCTCCCTGCTTCAATTATTTTCTTTCACTACGCTCTTCATTCACTGTATTTGCCCTTTCTTTCAGGCATGTTCAATATGAATGTTTGTCCATTACAATAATAATAATAATAATAATAATAATAATAATTTGTTAAAACCTTTATCATGCAGCACTGATCCTCGGGTGGGCCACAACACTAGCAGGTGTCCCGCTAAGCGAGGAAAAACCAGCCTATACTTTAAACGTAAGAATCAGAAAGAAAAGCACAGCCTAGTCATTTCTTTCATCATTCAAAGACCCAGTCGAAAAGGCCGGCAAGCGTACGCAAAAGAACAGAAAAACGGAAATGTGGAGTAGACAGACCCATCCTTATTCCACAAGATCATAAATACTCGGCAGGTAACAATTTGATTGAAAGCCTACGCTCCTGACAATCCTCCACCTTTCGTGGCCTCGTTCAATGGTTTCCATCGTAGTTGAGCAGAGCCCCAATCTTCTTTAACCTTTTAGTCTCATTTCATTAGATGGCCTCTCCATCATAAATTAGTGCAATATGTTATTCCTCTTCACTCAAATCATTTCCATAAATTTACTTTCCCCGAAAACTTAACGGGCCCCCCCCCCCCCCCCCCTCCCTCCCCCCCCCCCCCCCCCCCCCCCCAACCCTTCCACCCGCCGCCGAAAAGCACACACACAAAATAATAGGCATTTGTTGGAAAAAGTAAAAAAATAATCAAAACTATTTCTTAGGTTTCACGAACATTGCCTTCCTGCCAAAGTAATAAATCACAAAATACGTAAAATAAAAAGTTCCGTCAATATATCCATTTCAAAGGAATGTGTGAATATTGGGAATATTTCCACGCATTATTAAGTAGAAGAATAGTCAGCGACAAGACGTTAAAAATGAGAAACACAGTAAGAGTGAGCAAGGATGCGTGTACATACACACCACGTTCCCTCTTGAATAACACCCAGACATCCTGAAATGACTTCATTTCGGGCCGATTTCGTGACAAATTGCCTACCCTCGGGCGAGGCAGGTCCAGGCAGTCCTTTGTCTCCCCCAAAATAAGGAAGCCTCTCTTACTTCGTGCAATACACAGTCCCCATTCCAAGCCCTGGGTCCTGTGCCCTTTGCCAATTCCCTGGGACGTCGAAAATTCTCATCGGATTCTGGACTGTGTGTGTGTGTGTGTGTGTGTGTGTGTGTGTGTGTGTGTGTCCTTCAATTGTCTCCTCTCACTGTCTCTACCGTCATTCCTCTAAACGTCTATTATCAGCCGTGTCCAATCCTCCCTCCCTCTCTCTCTCTCTCTCATGTCTCCTCTCCTCTCTCAATCTCTCTTCATATGTCCCCTCCTAATGCCACCTCTTTCACTTTCTCTGTTGTCATCCCTCTCTACATTTATCCGTCTATTTATCTTAAGTTTATCACGATTTATAAAATCAACGTCAAGATACAGCATGTCTCCTTTTTCTCATTTCATCGCTATGTGTTTATAGTAAGTGTGTCTTCGCTGTCTTTTCGTTAGCGTATGATTCGTCTATCTCTTTTCAGCCTCAAATGTTCAGTACATCTTACTTTACTGTTTCTCGATTCGTGTTAACAAGTTTACTTGTTTTGCGAGATACTATAGTAGATTCACATCAACCGTGCATGTGATGTCTAGGCCAGTCCCTTACGACGTCCTGATTGGCTGTTGGTAAGCCAATCACAGGGCTGGAAACTCACTCTCTCGAGAGAGTTCACATGGGTAGGATCTATGTTCCACCTCTCCTGAGGGATACGTTTTTTAAAAGTACCCCTCAGGAGAGGTGGAACACACATCCTGCCTATGTGAACTCTCGAGAGACTGAGAGTTTCCAGCCCTGTGATTGGCTTATGAACAGCCAATCAGGAGCGTCGTAAGAGACTGGCCTAGACATCAAATGCACGGTTGATGTGAATCTGCTATGGCTGCCTACCTGTAATGAAAAGAAATGACCGGAAAAAAAGCATAATGAAAAGATCATTATCCCACAACATCGAAACCCGAAAAAAGTTTAGTTCAACTGGAGATTCAAAATGACACAAAAAATATAACACAAAATTTTATCCGAAAACGAAGAACTCTATAAAACAAGGCGTCATCTGACCTCCAGCTTACTCGAGACGTGTGCAAGATTTCCCTTCACGCACGGATTGTAAACATTATATTCCCAACTTTTAACTTAAATTAAAATGTGCTAAAATCTACAGTAAAATAGAAGTGAGTTTCCCCAACGAAAATTAAAATAAATACGGTATATTTTACTAAAGTTCGTTTTCTGTACTGTTTGACACGCACATTATTTATTTTCTCATTTCCATTCTTATAAACAAATCACAAATATCTTATCCTAAAATTACTGTATCTTTAACTCACAGCGAAACAGCTTATTCAGATCTTTTTAGGCTCTTCCATTGACCTTCCCTACCCACCGCCCCTCAAAGCGACTACAACACAGTAGTTTGTAGGCTTCCTCCCCGAGTAAACGAAAACTCTCAGCACAAGCTCAGAACAACGAAAATTCAAAAAAAAAAAAAAATGTCATCGAAAAATTAACAAATTACTGTCAAAATAAAACACACTTACCAGGAAAGATTAAAATTCTCACAAACAAGAACGAACGCACAGGAGGGAGTTACTGTCACTTAAAAATCACTTAAAAAAACTAAGAAGTCAAGGTAAGGCGACGTTTGTTTGTTTGTATGGTGTTTTTACGTTGCACGGAACCAGTGGTTATTCAGCAACGGGACCAACGACTTTACGTGACTTCCGAACCACGTCGAGAGTGAACTTATATCACCAGAAATACACATCTCTCACTCCTCAATGGAATGGCCGAGAATAGAACCGCGACCACCGAGGTGAGAAGCAAACACCAAACAAACCACGCCACTGAGGCGCTAGGTAAGGCGCCGTAATTAACGTAATGTGACCCAAAATGAAAGTCGCTAACTTTTTTTTGTTTATTATGAATCCGACTAAAGCAGTTTCTTTACCAAAGAATTATAGTAAATAGTATCTTCTTAAAGTATATTTTAATCCTAAACTTCAAACTTATCATTACAGAGTGACTAGCACATTCCTCTGCTTTGAGTTCGCTAACACAATTATTTTATATCAAGGAATGACTAGCAAATATGTAAAAAAATGGCGCCCAGCAGTTTTAAAATAGAGTGACCAGTGCTTTGCCGACTAGAATTTAGAAGTAACATATTAGTTTAACATAAAATTATAGATAACTAGTTGTTTTCTCATTTGAATTCGGGTGTCAAGTATTTTTAAAGTGGAATTAAGATGAAAACGTATTTTGTTACCAGTTTGAAGTTTGCAATATTCCTAGGTGGAATATCTGATATAATCTTATGCGTATACATATACATCTGTGTGCATGCGTATGTATGTATAATTATATGATTGTCAATAACAGAGATGCATTACTACCCTTCCCCTCCCTACTCTTTCTTCGTTATTATATGAATTTATTTTTACTCGTCACTCCTTTGCTCTGTGATTCCTTGTTCATACGAGAACAATTCGAACTACAACTTACACTAATACTACCAATTACAAAATAATATTACACGCTTTACAACAAACAAACCTCTCCCTACTCCATAAGCATGGCACCTCTACAATTTAATTCTACAGGCAATATTTAGTCCATACGCCTCTCTACCAACACACGTGTGCGAAGCTGGGCTCTTTGAAACTGATCACTGGGTTGAAACTGCCCAGACATCCGTTGCAAAAAGATAGGGCTATCTGTCAGCGGATATTCTGCTTAATTAGTCATCACAAGTCTCTGCGTATTACCTGTCATCTGCAGGTAGACACCGCAGGTAGCGAAATCTCTCTCTCTCTCTCTCTCTCTCTCTCTCTCTCTCTCTCTCTCTCTCTCTCTCTCTCTCAGAAAATAGACGAGGATTTCCTTGACATTAATTGAGGAAACAATTATGTCTGGCACCACTTTAGATATATTAGTAATGGATTACTGGACACTGAGTTCACTATAAAGTAAACACGCAAGAGAGAGAGAGAGAGAGAGAGAACAGAGATGCAGAGAGGTGAGACGAGAGAGATGACGTCCTGAGCTTCGAGTGAGGAGAGAGAGAGAGAGAGAGAGAGAGAGAGGAAAACTCTTCTACAAGCCACAAGAATAAAAATGAATGTGTCTGACCCAACGAGTTCCTTGATGAACGTGGAATCTGCCACAAAGTAAGATTCTATCAACCTTCTCTCAAATCCATTCTATTTTATTTTATTTTTTATTTTTTTTTAGTCTTGTTTGTGGTGTGTTCTGGAAGCTCCCAACCTCCAACCTCCACCCTTCGCCCTCCCTCCACCTCTCCCGGCCCACTAAACCATCTTTCCATCGCGAAAACAGCAGTGTGTGCGTCGACGCTCCTCCTTAAAGCGAAGTTAATGAAAAATTGAATATTCAGTTTAATATTCCAGGCGGCTCTTCTCCTTCCATTACCATTTTAAACGAAGAACTAAAAGCCATGTTTGTGTTATCAAAAGGAGATCGTGTTTGCGCCTCTTCGCTGCATCAGTCTCCCCATCAACACAGGGGGGAAAATTAAGACGGGAAAAATAAAGTCTCGCTTTAAATCTGGCACAAGGTATAAAAGAAAACGGGAGGTCAAAAATTCGTTTCTCACTTACTCTGGTTTATTTATATCAAATAAAATGCGAGACAAAACAACACATTAAAAGCTTAAATGGACAGAGAAGAAAAAATAAGTTCCCTTAAATTTGGTAACTACTTAAGAAAGAAAGCAGGAAGATACCAGGCGGTAAGATAAAGAAAATATCAACTAGTGGAAACTTACGCACACTTCTAGATAGAAATATCTGGGAGTAGATTGGAAGTACATAAAAATATATACACTCAATTTTAAGCTGTGGGTCAAAGTGTACACCTGTCGAGAGGCGTGAAATAACTGAACTCATCTTAGTTAACTATTTGTAGAAAGCAAAGTTAAAATTCTAACTCCTGAAGTATAAAAAATTATTAGTCCCTTCGTATTACAATACTAAATATGACTAACAAACAAACAAGCACGAGCGCGCGCACACACGTACGCACACACACGTTAAATTATAAATGAGTGTGCATTAACCTTGATGGGACCAGAAAATGGCTGGCTACGCTAAGAAAATTAAATGCAAAAGTAGGAAACAGAGAAAGTGATGGCGAAGTTGGTAGGTTTGTTTGTTTGTATGGTGTTCTTACGTTGCACGGAACCAGTGGTTATTCAGCAACGGGACCAACGGCTTTACGTGACTTCCGAACCACGTCGAGGGTGAACTTCTATCACCAGAAATACACATCTCTCACTCCTCAATGGAATGGCCGGGAATCGAACCCGCGACCACCGAGGTGAGAAGCAAACACCAAACCAACCACGCCACTGAGGCGGTACCGCAGTTGGTAGGGCAGGAGCGGCTATTGAAAACGAGAATGTTACGAATCTTTTGAAAATGTGTTTGGAAAGGGGTCTAACTGTTCTCAATACATCATTTCCATACGGTACTATTCACTGACATACTCGGAGTGGGAGAAACTTGAACTTATGAGAAAAACGACTTGCTAAATTATGTTAGTAAGGAGTAGATGATGGATGCACTGGCGAAAAGAGGAATAGCTGGAGGTATATCTGATCATTATTTTTGTGGAACGGTTTACGAGACAGCTGTTTATTTTGGATTTGAGGGGGTGACAATATGGCTGAAAACGTAAATAACAACAATGATTTCAATCAGGAAAAAGGGAGATCAAGTAACTTTAAAGAAAATTCGAAATCTCGAAATTATTCATTCTATCAACCCAGGACTACTCGTACATTCATTTCAATCATCACCTCTCCTCTCACATCTCTCATTTTCATACCCATTTGTCCATTAATCTTTCCCTTTATATCTATAAGAACGTAAAATATCATATTCGCGCGCGCGAAAGACCTAAAAATTATAATTATATAACATATACTATAGATTATATATATATATATATAATATAGAGATCTATATATATATATATATATATATATATATATATATATATATGCATAGGCCAACGCGTTTCGTAACATCATATTGCATCTTCAGGGCCACAAAAGAACAATAAAAAACAAATTAAAGCACATGAAAAAAACTACTTAAAATAATAGAAGTTATATCTAAAATTAAAATTACATTTAAAACTTAAGAACTGTAATTTTAACTTTACGAAAAACGTTGGCGAATAAATGTTATTAATGACTCTGCTACTGCTGACTGATGAGGTGAGGGGGCTTTGCAGAGAACTTTAAAATGTTATACTTAATACCCTGTTTACATTCTCTGTTACGCTCATGTACATTAGAAAATTCCAGATTAGTCAACTTGACACCTGTTCTATTACGGACGCCCCTATGACATTTCTCGCTTTTAGTAGGCAACGACAAGCCCCCACAAATTTTCCCATCTTACATTTGGGGCAAGTGTACCAATACACGACATTAGAAGTCATCAGGGAGTTTAGTTTGTCTTTATATCTGAAATAAGAACCAATGGTTAACGGGTTCTTGGTTAAGGCTACACTATTAACTGCCGGAAGGTGCCGGTGAATCGGATCATTTAGCCGAGCAGAAAAATACTTATGATGAATAAAAGAAATACTTAAGTAAAAGGCCAATTTTGCACATAAGGAGCATTAAAAACAGGAGCAAACTTATAGTTAGAAAGTTACATAACGGTTTTTAAATGCTTGGATGGGCAACAATTTTCTGAAAAATAGTTATAAAGAAATGAAATCTCTTGGTGGAAACCAAACCAAGTGGGGGATAAGGTAGAGGCCCTGCGGAAGAGAGCACTTTAAATTTAAAATTAATATGACAGATGCTACAAAAATCAGTCTCTAAGCCAGTACTTTAAGTCTGTTTTCTAATAGATGTATATATAATATATTATAATACTATATATACACTCATATATAATTATATAGTTATATATATAGATATTAAACAAGATATATATAAAATTAAACATAATAAGATATATAATAACACAAATGATAATATATATATATCAATATAAACATAAATATACGATATAATTTATATATGTATATTATATACATACATAAGATATAGGATATACATATTATATATCCATATAACAAATATTATATATATATAAATCAAATATATATACATGCATACACATATATATGTATATATATATATGTATATAAGGTATATATATGTATATATATATATACTATATATATATATATATGTATATATATGCATATATTTAATAATATATATGTATACATAAGTATATATATATATTATATATATCATATATATATATATATATATATATATATATTATATATATATATATATATATATATAATATATATATATAAAATATATAAAAATATATATATATATATATACGTGTGTGTGCGTGTGCGTGAGCGTGTTTTTGCATAATACCCACAACGACCTCTTAACTTTTATTTCATCACGCCGGGGAGATTTATTTAATGAAATGAAATACCGGTACTTCAAGAGGCTTTAATAAATTTCTAATTGTAAAAAAAAAAAAAATCAGCATACTTTTACGAGAAATCAACCCTTCAGTTTTTTAACATACCCTGATATAATTTTTGAGTTCTGCATGAAATCGCTTTGTCTTAAGTTTTATGTCTCATTGCCAATAAGCGGAAATTTTGTAATATAATAACTCCGTAGAGAAACTCCACAAAAGTCTACGGGGTTTCTAACCCACGTTTTATTACACTGTCCTGTTTCGGTATTCAATATACAAGACCCAAAAACGTTCAAGTCGACAGGCCAACCTCACGATCCTTACCATTCCCCACTCCCTTTAACACACACCCAATCCCAATCATCAGATTCAATCTTCAACACAACAACCGCACGATCAATAAACAAGAAACGCTAATAATAATAAAAAGAAAAAGACAAGGAATCCAAAGTGTGGAGGCCCATACCTACATAGAGGGAAAAAAAAAACACAGTGAAGACGAGCTTACAAAGTATAAGGAAAGGACCACAAGCCAAAGGAAAGCCAAATGGGAAAACGAACAAACGCACAGCAAGTATCGAAGGCAGACTGGAAGTAGCCGGAGATGGTTGGCAATGACTAATTAGGGGGTGAGCTCAAGGAGACTACTAAAGGCATATTAACAGCAGCTTAAGACCACACACCGAGCACACGATATGTACAATATAAAATAGATGGTCATATAAAATAATTTATGTGCCGCAAAAGCGAATACTACTAGGAAATCATCGACCAAATCGTTAGTAATTTCCCAACATAAGCTCAATATGCCAAGGAGAGGAGGGATAACTATGGTAGATCTGCCATGAAACGCAGCTACCATTTACGGACAAGTGGTACAACCACATACCCGAAAAAGCGGTGGAAAGTGGAAAATTGGGGGGCTCTGGGACTATCATGTATGGACTGACCATATATTAGTAGTCATGCCATGGCACACAAAAGTTAAAGATAAAGAAAATTAAAAGATAGAGAAAAGACTACCAAGATCTAATGATGGAAATAAGGAGACTATGGGAAGCTAAAGCCTGGAGAAATACCTTTCTTCCCCGGAGCGCCATAAGTGGTGGTCTGGCCTTGAACCAAGATTGTGAGGAGAACAATGATAGTTATTTTTTACATCGAGAGATGTAACGACCGAAATCCCTTCGTATCTTAATAAAATAAACTTATTTTAACGAGAGAGAGAGAGAGAGAGAGAGAGAGAGAGAGAGAGAGAGAGAGAGAGAGAGAGAGAGAGCTTAGATATGCAACGGAGCCTTAAAACCCCAAAAGAAATGCTATTTCATTTTACAAGATGCTCCTAAAGGTGAAGTAGACCCAAAATGATTATACAGTCCCATCCACACCGTATTTACAAAGCTGTGGACTAGAAACGCATCCCTTTCAAAACCCTTGGCCAGCTTCTAACTCTACCGAAAGCTTCGCCCTTCAAGATGAAGGATTAACGCTTCCTCCGGGAAGTAGCCAGTCGCTCCAGTCCCAAATTTTTTAGGTCGCTTTGTACAACTGGGTTAGCTAGGTTAGGTTACGTTAAGTCTGGTTGGGGTCGAGAAGATTTGAGGCCGACATGACAGGAATCACTTCAGGTTTAAGTCCGCCTCTGCCTGTCTCCCTCCTCCTCGCTTGCTTCTGCCCGGAACAGGAACAGATCACACTGTTGCCTGTCCCATTGACCACGACTTCTATAATAGGGAATGTCGTCTCACTTGGACCACCCCACCCCTCTCGAAATGTATAACAGAACAAAGTAAATGGCGTCTATCGGACTGAACAGGCAAATTGTGCTCCCGAGTTATCCTATAAAGTAGTTTTGAAATAGGTATGATTTGGTGAAACGTATGGCTGCTAATAAGCGACACTATATGATGATCGTATGCAGAGATGAAGAAATTTTTACAAAGATTCCCTATGAATTTGCCAAGTACTTAAGAAAAATGGGGACAACACAGGTGGCTCTTTGGACTGCATTATGACTCAGCATTCACAGCAAATTGTTAAGGATGTTGTGAGTTCATAACCATGAATTCTTTGGGCATAATTTGCTTACACTACGACATGACATGTGCAAAAAGCGTTTAGATTTTTGCTAGTGGCAACCTGACAAAGAAATAGCATAACAAAGATCTGTTTAACTTTAATAATCCAAAGGGTAGATAACTTATAATTCATTCACTATTATAATAAATATTTTATATCCGGCATAATATTCTTAATGTTGAAAAAAAAAATCCATAAAACCATACAATACACGATCACATCACATAACCACAAGACAACAAAAAATAACTAATATAATTAACTTCATTCCTATTTATGTACTCTATTTTCCCACGCCACCAGATAACTCCTTTTGTTCCCTTTATGGTCAATAATTCATTGTAAACAAAACCACATTCCGTGATTAATGTGCAAAGAAAAAAATAGGTGTAATAACCTCTCACGCCAAGGCTTTCAAATTTTGTTTCCTTGATGTAAACACCATCTCTCTCCTCTCTCTCCTCTCTCTCTCTCTCTCTCTCTCTCTCTCTCTCATCTCTCATCTCTCTCTCACACACACACACACATATATATTATATATATATATATAAATAGTTATATATATATATATATATATATAGATATCTATATATATATATATATATATATATATATATATATATATATATATAATATATATATATATATAAATATATATATATAAATAAATATATATTATATTATAAAAAAAAAATATATATATATATTATTATATTTATATATATATATATATATATATTTATATATTATATATTATAGGTATAATATATATATATAAATATATAATATATATATATATATATATATATATATAATATATATGTGTGTGTGTGTGTGTGTGTTTGCAATCGGCACCAAACGCAACTAATTCGCGAGGTTCTGGAAGTAGAAGTGTAAATCAATATTGTACAAAGTAACTTTGTGTGTATTTATCCAAAAACGTACATATGTCAACACACGCTCGTAACACTTCAAATGACTCCTCCCTTCGCCCCTCCCCTTCCCCCTCTTTACCTCAATCCAGCAAATCGTTCCAACAGAGGAACCATTGTCTGCACGCCGGGTGTGATAACAGAGCTTGAGTGCAAGCAAGCGTTTGTGTCTGTGTGCGTGCGTATGTATGCGTGCGTGTACCCTGCCGTTATAAGTGGCGGGTCGGGGTGGCTGTCATGGCGCGGGAGTAAAGGTACGGATGGCAATGATTCATAAGGGAAAATTTGATGCTGATCCAAATGAGAGCAAGACTCGGTGACTGGGTCTCTCTCTCTCTCCAAACACTGGAAATTATACCATGAACCCAATGACCCACACAAGCACAAAAGGGATATCTTTCTCTCTCTCTCTCAAAACAGGTGAGCAAAACAATACAAAAACGGAAATCAGGTCATGAAATAGTTCTCTCTTTCGACCCTGGACCTAGTGACCAGAATAAAGTTCCCAGGGAAAAATGGGTCAGGGATGGCCTTGCACCGGGTCCAAACGCTAATTTAGGAGGACCTTCGAATACGATCACTGAAAGGGGAGGGGTGGGTTCTTTTCACTAGCGTCCATCGATTATGTCAGTGGCCTTCTTTCCACTCTGGCCGGTCACACGAAGTTGGGTCAAGATTATTTTATAATCTTCAATTCAGAAAAAAAATTCTATAACCTTCGAAAAAGAATGATTTATAATCATCGAAGTCTGATTTTTACCTCAATTCGAAGGCAACATTCATCACAAGCACTGACTTATATATTCCTACCTATATGAGTAGAAAAAAAAGAGGAAATTTATATCTTCAGAGATTATTTTAGAAGACTGGCTCTTGTACACAGCATCCTAAAAAGGACGCGGAATTAATCCAAAGGTGCCTCATCTACTCTTTCAGGACAACTGCTCCTCACCCCCTTTCAGTACATGTCCAAACCATCTCTATGATGACAGCTTAAAATATTAACCACATCAATCAATCCTGTGAGACAGGTATGCAAAGTGAATCTTTTATCGCAATTCAGGAGACAAGACGAAATAAACTTGCCTTTTAAAATGATATCATGGATAACACAAATTTTATCTTTAAATAATAGCATAACGTTAGCACTGGAAACGTCAAACATTTCATGATCTTTGTCAGATCATATCTTCTTTATAGTTTTCATCATTTGTTCATTTATATATACGTATACGAACATACATGTATACACAAAAACAATATCAACAATACACACAACCACACACACACAAATATCTCTTCTCCCCTTCTAAAGTACAACTCAAGGAGAAGATGAAAACCACTTCTGTGTTGCTCCCTATTCAGTGTCGACAGCTGTTTCACATTAGCTGATCGCCTCCTCTACGATTTTGCTTGTTTAACAAGGGAGCTACACTCAAATATATAGAAAACTCATTTTCTTTTATTAATTTTGTTTTGATATGTTAGTGTTTTCACCTTCAATTTCCAGTTAGACTCAGCCATATACTGAAGTGTAGATCCACCGCATAAGAAGAATATCCCTGAAGAAAACCGTAAGATTATGGTTGAAATATGTAGCAACATAAAAGTCGGCATCCGTTGTCCTTTAGTTTTACCTTTGAAAATATGACGTATATAGGAAATTGAAAAAAAATAAAACTTTAAAAGCTTGATACCACGTGTTTGTACTACCATTCAATGGAAAATTCCTAAAAGGATAATGTGCTAAAAAGTAAGTGTGTGTGTGTGTGTGTGTGTGTGTACGCGCGCGGGGCCGTAAAATATTGTTAAAACAGAATTCCCTGTAATAAAGGTTGCCCATAAAATCACCGAAGAGGGTAGATTTTATAGCGTTATATTCCGGAACCAACTGTTTCCCTCAACTGACAGGCCTGTCAGCTGGGGGGGAAACAGTTGGCCGGTTCGGAATATAACGCTATAAAATCTACCCCTCTTTGGTGATTCTATGAGCAACCTTTATAATATATATTTATTAATATATATAATATGATATATAATATTTATTATTATATATATATGTGTGTGTGTGTGTGTGTGTACTATATATATTTACATATATATATATATATATATATATATATATATATACTATATATATATTTATATATATTTATGTCATATATATATGTACATATATGTACATATATATATGTCATATATATATATATAGTATATATATATATATATTATATATATAATATAATATATATATATATATATATATATATATAGATATCATATACTATATGACATATATGTATATAGTATACATATATATATATATATATATATATATCTATATATATATTTTTGATATATAATATATATAATATCTATATATATATAGTATTTGTATATCTGCATATATATATATATATATATATATATATATATATATATATATATAATGTTTATTGGTAATAAACTGCAAGTTTAGATTCGCCGTCCGTCCAGCGAGGGGCAAACAATCTCTCCCCAGTGCACCCAATAAAAATATGTACTATAACAAAAGTACTATGGTCCGTGCTATGGGGAGGTACGTGACGTCCCTGTAGTTATGACATGATGTCTTGAACCCTCTTTTATACGACCGTCATTTTTATTCATGTGGAACACCTACAATCAAATGCTATACTGAAATATAAGATCGAAAAATTTTAAAAAGTTCAGAGATAAAATCGAGCCAAGTCAGACTCATACCCAGATACAAAAGGAAGTGGTACTAGAAAACCTATAAGAACACATGATTTTAATGAACAAAAGCAAAGGGAGTCGGGAAGGGGGGGTGGGGGGTGGTTGAGGGAGAGGGTCTTTCCCCGAGAATTATCCTCCAAGAACCAAAATTGGACATCATGAATCCTTTGTTCGGGCAGAACCTATTCACGGTGCGCCATCACCAGTTCCCCCCCCCCCCCACCACCTTCCCCGTCCCTCATTTACCCAACATCCCCTTCCCCGTCCCCTCCTAGGAACCCTCCCTGCCACTTCTTTGCCCTCTCCCAACTTTCGCGCTCGCTAAGCTTGATCAACAAGGTGGGGGTGGTGATGCTTTTCTCTCTCTCTCTCTCTCTCTCTCTCTGTTTGGACATTCGCGAAAAATTCCAAAGTGCTGTGCGCCTGGTGAAGCTTTTTATATTTTACACTTCAAAGAGAATAAAGACGAGCATATAAATACACCTAATTGTGTCTGTTCACGGTTAATTATAAACGCAGCGGCCTATATGTACACACATATGCACAGACACACATTGTGTTATATATATATATATATATATATATATATATATATAATATATATATATTGTTACGGGCGGGTCTTATTAGTGACTGATTCCAGGCTCTTACGCCCTTTAACATTAATAGAAAAAAAATTAATATAATACTTATAGGAATACCTTCAGTATATATTGGTAGGCGTAAAGAAAGAAAGCTTTAAAATAAAATAATTATATTTACAAAAACTTAACTTTAAATAATGAAGAAAAATATCCTAAGAACGTTTAAAGGTCGATGGGATTCGATGAATGGGGGTTTTGAATTCTTGAAGGTTTGGTCAGCGCCCATCGAAGTCCGTTGACTAAGGTATCCATAATAGAGCTCTGAAGAATTCCATCGTCGACTAGCAATTGGAGACGAAGCAGATGCTTGTTGATGAATACGGAGGTCGCTATCAGCAACTGAAGTCGAGTTCAGACAATCTCTTCTAAGTTACGCCAAGGTTTTGACGGGGGGAAAAGCAAATCGTATTTCGGTAAACAATACGTTTCACTAGGGCAATAAGTAAATTACCCAGTGTGCTGGCCAGCATTCTCTAGACTGCGAAACTCCAGACTTCCCTGAAGTCGTACTTGCCATAAACTGTTCCTGGGGTCAATCCAGTAACGTTAAATAAGACCATCCAACAGGTCCATCAAGACTATCCAACAAGTCCACCAGTATCGAGGGCCCGTTCCTCTCTCGCAGTCGTGTCCAAGGCTTTTTCCCGCGGGTTCAGGGTTACACCACTCGAACTCACCTCACGTAGTGGGAGAAACAATATAAATCCAAAGTCCTTCAACTATTTCAATTACCACTAGAACAACCCATTTGCGCTCTGCAGCACAACAACTTAACAACAATATAAAGATAAATACATATTTCCGTAACATATATATATATATACCACACACACACATATGCAAGTAAACAAGCATCTAAACCAACAAAATTGTCTTCCAGCTAAATCAATAACAAGACAGCCACGCAGCCAGCCAGGTAACCACCATGACCTACATCTATAGCCTCCACACGAAGGCGCATGCGCAAGACAATAAAAAGAGACGACCCGATCGTAGTAAGCAAAAGGGTTCGTTCTGGGTACGCGCAGACTCTCGCTCGGTTATCAACTGCCAAAATTACGCAGGAGGCATCTCACGACGATAAACTGAAAATGCTCCATGCTGTTCCGGATCACGAAAAGCACAAGAGATCAAAAAAATTTTTAACAGAGGGAGAGAGAGTTAATTTCCGAGAATCGTACTCAAAAAACAAAAAAGGCAACGGATTGCCGTTGACAATTTACGGTGTTTTTCAGTCTGGCGACATTTGGCAGGTATGTCTATGCTTTAGCGAGCTCGAGCTCAACGCGGAAGTAATATACTAAAGCTATTTTGCTTTGTTTGTTTGTTTTATATTTTGTAACTACTTCTGGGAGAGACATTGGCCTGGCTAACGGGTATCGGACTCAGTCGCAATACAGCGGATTGTTGGGTCTTGCATAAAAACCGCTTCCCGTTCTCCATGAACGCCTGTAGGAAGACAAAATGAGCAAAAGCCTAAGAAGCATCAGATGTCATTTTATCATAAAGAAAACTGACAGAGAGAGAGAGAGAGAGAGAGAGAGAGAGAGAGAGAGAGAGAGAGAGAGAGAGAGCAAATCGACAGGTGCTGGAATTTGATCCAACTTATCGAGAAGCAAATAACGGACCCAAGTCTCTCTCTCTCTCTCATACAAACGAAATAACTATGATGTTTATAGTACAGGTACAAACTCATAAAATCTCATCCCGAAATCTCTCGTCAATGACGCAAAGAGCGCTGATTTTGTTGACGCATTTAGCAGGTTATTTTGCAGGCGAATGCTCCGCTGATAGGAAAGTTTTCACCAATAAATAAATAAATGAACTTTCTCGCAGCTTCATTGCGCTTCACTTCCACGGCTGACCACCATTTCAATACTCTGGTCAATATCGAGTCTAAGCCAAAGGCCTAGCGTTCGGACCTATGAGGTCATTCAGCACTGATTGGGGAAGTGACAGCAGGAAGGCTTTATAAGTGTCACAGGGGGAAAACCTCAAAGCAGTTGAACTATGGAACAATTGTTAGAGAGGGTGGATAGTCAGATGAAAGAAAAAATGACAAACGGAGGTACAGTACAAGGAATAAAAGCGGTTGGAGCTACGGGCCGAAGGGACGTTGCAACGACCCTTCAGTAATGCCTACAGTGCACAGAATGAGGTGCACTGACGGCACTAACCCCCCTACGAGGAATATATTTTGGTCAAGGGTGGTGGGAACTCCGCTAGAGGCTAAATCAGAATAATTGAAGCATTGTATAACTGAGCTTACAAACATTAATGTATTCAAGTACCTTTCAACTGGTGACGGTCTGCAATGCAAGATTCCCGCACTAACCTTACAAGTCAAGACGCTAGAAGAGAAGCCAGTGGACGACCAAAAACGAAGAAACGTTGGATTTTACACACCAACGATTAGGTCTGAGATTTCACGAGAGTTGGCTTTGTTTACTCGGGTTAAAGCAGTTACGGATTTTCCGCATAACAGCCGGAGTTGTTATAAGTATCAGGAAATACTCTTCAGCCATTACTGTGCCTAAGGCATAATAAGCTCTCCAGAATCGGCAGGGGAAGTGTGATACAGTACGGCAAGAGCTCCTCTCTCTTAGGGACATAAGCGGATATAGCGAGCACATAAGGTGACAGAAAACGATGGCAACGCATTAATTAAAGTTCAGGAAAAATGAGCTGTGAAGAGCCATGAAATCATTACCAGTCATCGAACGAAGGCAGTAGCTTGTTCGTATTGACTTCAGGTACTAGAGAAGATCGCTTGCGTTTTGTGCATTTAGGTATAGTAGGTATGACGAAGAAATTATAGCTTTTGTGTGCGTCATCATTTAACCATATTTATAACCTGACATGCTGCCCCCTGTCCATCTCTTTCCTAAAGCACTTTGCAAAAAGAACAAAAATGACCGTACCTCTGACGGAGAGCCCCGTTGTTCACAACGTGGCTACAGTCATTTTAGTCCTTATTTGGATAATCCCCGTAGTAAGAGGGGTGGTGGGGGGGGGGGGGGGGGGGGGGGGTAGTGCCGTCAGTGCACCTCACGCTAAAAAAAAACCTTTGAGCATAAATTCAATGTATTGGATTTACCTTTGAGTTGCTATAAGAAATTTAAGAAGTCAATCCAAGCAATGGGACACTTACGGTCATTCAGCGCTTAAGGAAGTGCAAAAAGGGTGTTGGGGTTGTTGGACATCAAGACTGAAGAAAGGTAGAGGGTATGGCGGTACAGGAAAAGGCTCTAAAATGGATGTAGCAAAGGGCCGAAGGGATGCGGCCAACACCCTATAGTGAAGCTAACAGTGCACCACGTGAAGTACACTGGCGGCACTACCCCATGACGGGGTTAGATGAACTATGATGAGAAACGAGCGAATCGAACCATTTCTGTGGGATATCAGCCAAGTCAATGGAACACTGCCCTTCCTACCTGGCACCACTAACATAAGAGCGGCAGACAGCTCACGGGGAAAAGATGTACCGTTCATCATTGGCGAGGACATTTGCCGGTACAAATCTTAACCTAACCAAACCTAACCCAAAGCTCGGTGTCCTCCTATCTGGAAAGGAGGGCGAATGAAAAGGTTGTAGGGTTCTGTTGTTCAGTCTGTGTCCCAGACTGATCGTAGATGTCATAGTAACGACAAATACCAACAAATAGCAACACGTTACGCTAATTATTATTTCAGAAACCCCGCAATAAATATGACGCGATACATAGCTTTAATTTCCGCATTATCCGAATATCCCAGTGACTATACGAAACTCATTATTTTTTAGTTTTAGTTGGAACTTAACATTAAATCGAAATTAAGAAACGTACCCTGAATGGGTGACCACAAAGAAAAGCAAACACAAACACACACACACACACACACACACACACACACACATATATATATATAGTTATATGTGTGCATAAAATTCAATCTAAAAATAAAAAATAAAAAGAAATAGAGGCAAATTTCACTCCGACACGACGGCCCGGTCGGCAACGCATTCCAGGCGCCCCCAAAATCCGTGTCGATTAAAGCACAGTACTCATATGACAACGTTCCGCGAAGCTCACACTGAAAACAAAGAAACCACGATATAGCGACACATTACGTTATCGAAATCAGAACTAAAATAGCTGTAACTACGTTGTGAACAACGAGGCACATCCGATAAACCACCAGAACTTTCATAGACTCGAAACTGAACTTGTACTAAATACGGAGAAATGAATATATCACTGAGAGCAAAATGAACTCAAGTTTTTTTCAAAATGAACTAGCACAGGTTTGCTGAAAAACAAAACCAGAGGGTAAGAGAAGACGAAAAAGTTTCTTGGCACACATCTGCGGAAAACAGAAGCAGAAGGAGAATTTCAAAACCAGACAGGGAATTTCCGATTTCCCAAAAACTCGAAACGTTTCACGAGGAAAGGAGGCATTCAACAGACTACGAGATGTATGTAGACCTTTATTATAAATTCGTAAGGTATTTTACCATATTTTCTTGGACAAGAGCACGTTGCACTCTGACAATTAAAATTCATATTATTGAGCTTTACTGATAAAGAAAACTCTAAAACTCTAGAATAATGTTCTGCAACAGACTCTCTCTCTCTCTCTCTCTCTCATGTGAGGGGAAGTGTGCACACCTTCAGAAACAGCGCAGTTCAAATAGACAATGGAATATCTCTCTCTCTCTCTCTCTCTCTCGTGCATGTTTGTGGATTTCCGATAAATAACAGGAAATTGAGCAGCCAATGAAATCCCTTATGTGTACGACCATGCGCGCACGCGGCCTTCCACTGAAGGCTACACATGCGCGCGCACCTGAGACGGAGCAGAACCCACGAAATGGGTCAAGTCAAGGCACACACAAAGGAACAGGAGAACAAAAGGAGGAAAAGAGGTCCAGTGGAGGGAGGAAGGATGAGATGAACTTCAGGATGAACAGCGGAGGAGAAAAAAAAAAAAAAAAAAAAAAAAAAGTAAAGAAAAGTTTCGCACGGAGAATAAAAACAGGAGAAAGGTTAATTGAAACCACGCATGAAAAAGTGAAAATAGCCACAGGATATTGGTGAAGGAGCGCAGTTAATGAAACTGGGAATGTTTCAAAGCTTGGAATAAGAGCAACGGCCAGTAACAAAGAAAATCTTCAGTTACTGGAGAGAGAGAGAGAGAGAGAGAGAGAGAGAGAGAGAGAGAGAGAGAGAGAGAGAGAGAGAGAGAGAGTCAAATCAAATGAATTTTACTTTAACTCATTGTGAATCGTCTTCAACGTTTCTCAAGCATTACTAATTACCACAATTTCCAGGACAGTCCAACTCCAGATAAGTAACTCAGAACAGGGGAATCCAAAATCCTTGATACAAATACCTGCCCACATTAATAGAATGGGTTCCCAAACGTCTCGAAATGGAATAATTAGATGCTTGCAACAGACCTTGAAACTCTGATAAGAGAAGGAATCAGTTGTACGGCGTGACTGTGAACAGGAACTTTACTGTGCTGCTTCCGTACTGATTCGATTACACCAGGGGTCTCCAAACTTTTCAATGTAAGGGCCACATTATATATTTCCCACATTTATGCGGGCCAAAGGAAAAAAATCAGTGTCAGTAATTTAATTTCCTCAAATATTACAGTATAAACATGGAACAATTAAAACATATCTAGTTGGAAAAAATCAGGGTAAACTAAATAGATTCCTGCCTTTAGTTTTATGCGACCAAATTAGTGTGACGAATGATACTGACGTTTAGACTTCCAAATTTCATTGAAATCAGGTTCCAGATTAGATGAGCCAATTGTAAGAATTGATTTCAAAGGATCATCAGACAAATTTGCTCGATAGTTAGATTTCACATACTTCATTTTGGAAAATGTTTGTTCACACAAGTATGTTGTACCAAAAATGGACACAAAACTGCAAGCAAACTTTATCAAATTTGGAAACTGATCTGGCTGCAGGCATTTATAAAACTCAATCAGATTTCCTTCTCTATACTTATCTTTCAGTCTGTCATCTGCCTGGAGATCAATAATTTCAATTTGAAATTGAGTTGGAAGATTTTCATCATTGCAGTCAAATGGATTATGAGAGAGCCTGATTTCATTTGCAAATAAAGAAGGAAATTCAACTTTACTTTCTGCATGAAATTTTTCACAACATGGAAAATGAGCAAAATTCTTAACTTTCACCTGGCCTTCAAGTAGCGCAAGTTTTGTTCTGAATGCCTTGACATGAACAAAGTAGTCACTGATCAAATTTATTTTGCCGTGCAACTTCAGATTCAATTGATTCATATGACCTGTCATATCTGTAAAAAATGCCAATTTCCAAATCCATTCACATTCTGATGCCAGTCTTGCGATAATTATTTTTTCAAGGCCACCACACAGGGATTTGTTTGCCGGGCCGGATGAAATTATGTGGCGGGCCGGATGTGGCCCGCGGGCCATAGTTTGGAGAGCCCTGGATTACACTAAGCCTGGAATCATTGCTAACCCTCCCTCCCTACCTACCTACCTGCCTGCCTGCATTTATTCCTACTAAGAATCCAAGAATCACAGTTATCAACTTTCACTACTTCTATTTAAATAACTGATATGTGAGTTAGGAAGTCCATACCACCCCACGCTACGTTCCAAGAGAGGCTGAGACTGGTTTGACCTTTCTGCCCCCTAAAAAAAAAAAAAAAAAAAAAGTCCCAGAAGCTTCAACAACGTTGATTTTGGTCGTTTCTCAGATGGGTGACCACCATTGAACGGCATGCAGTAGCAGGTCTCTTGAAAACCAAGCACTAGGTTTGGTCAATACTTGGATAGGTAACCAACACTGAACAGCCAAGTCACCAAACACAGATCAATTTGCTGGCTTGCCGGGCCTTACTGTGTCCCTCCCCTACTCATAACTGCCGCATTTTGAGTGCCAGCAATGGCAGCAGCTAACATTCATTACTGTTCAGCCCATCCAAACTCTGACCTGCAGAGATGTTCAACTTCAATAACTCGATGACCAGCAAACGTATTACTGCCTTGTATCCATCGGTAGGCCTAGTCCTTCACCTCAGTACTGACCACACCCAAACTGATTAACAACAACAACGACAAGAAGAAGAACTTTAGTGTAACTCTTATTGTGACCCTACAATTTAGTCCTTTTTCACAGAGCGATTGCACTAACCTTACTCTTAAACTCCTCCTTTTGTCTGAGCTCGGAACCAGCACGAGTCTTGTACCAGAAGTGAGATAAACGGCAAATACTTGATGACAAATTCCCATAATTCAAAACCAGCCGCTCAAACATCAGCTTCCTATATATTATACTATGAAAAAATTTAACAAATACAAAGGGGAATATACATCGGAACTTCATCAAGAAACGAATAACTCATGGAATGCAAGGGATCCAAAAAATACTGGAACAAATAATAAATAAACTTGATGACGATGTGTAATTAAAGCTTCCCTCCATCCTAATAAATCACATCCACTTATCTGCACCATATCCCTGAAGACAAAGACTTGCCTTTAATTTATCCCATTTGATGTAATGAACTTCAATTAAATATGGGCAATAAAACCAGGTAAATGCTCACGGCAATTAGACAGAAAATATTAGTGTCTAATTTTGTGGATATACAAATTCCACCAACCATTACATAGTGCATGTCGTCTCTCAAATACTGATATGTGCAAAGCAAGTGTGACACTAGTAAGAATTTCAACAGTATACATATAAAATTCAGTAACAAAAGCCACGAAAAATATATCTTAATAAATGATGGACATCCATACCCTGGCATACATTAATCATCAAAAACTATTACTGATAAACAAATAAAATAAATCTGCTTAAAAGCTTCGAGGAGATACAGCAGTAATGGTCACCTTGTGTTCAAAATCACACCTTACGTTTTCCATTGAAAATGTAATGTGGGAACCACCGAGTGTCATTCTGTTTAGTATATATGCTCTGTTTTGTTGCAACCATTACAAAGTCATAATCATTGTTGGTACTTTGATGTGGTTTTCTGGTGATGATATGGTGGCTATTGTTAGGATTTTGTAACACAATTACTACCGGAAAGCAGTTCAATGTCTACAGCTAAATATGTCTTAATAACATTAAAATTTAGAATTAACAAAACTACTTTAGAATTAACAAACTACTTAAAGTGAATTAATAAGATGGAGCACTTTAAGAGCAACACTAAAAGAATTATGCAATAAAAATTTTGGGTTTCATGTTGAAAAAAACAATTAAGCCCGCTTTCAGTAAACTGCAGTAAAAGCGAAAAACAATTTTTTTAGACACCAGGATTTTCTCATGATTAATCACGTCTACAAAAAGAAAAGCGTGGGCGCCAAACATGGAAGGAGATGCTACAAGAATTTTTTTTTTTTTTTAATTTCTTGTAGCATTTCCATCCATGTTTGGCACCCACACTTTTATTTTTGTAGACATGATTAATTGTAACAAACCCCTGGTGTCTCAAAGAATTGTTTTACCTTTAAGTGTATTTTCGTAAAAGCGTTTTAACATTTTCTTTGTTTTTCTTTCTTATTTTAGACTTTCTTTCCGTTTTGACAGAAACTGCATCCATTTTATGACTTCAACTATAAAATTTGGAATGTGATATCCTGTTGAGTCAAATAATTTTTTAAAATCCGTAGAGTTATCAGTTAATTCTACTGAGTCAAAAAAGGTATGACAAATCCACAGATTTTCATACAAATCCTGAGATACTGGGAATATTGAGTATTTCTTAGTTTAACCAGACCACTGAGCTGATGAACAGCTCTCCTGGGGCTGGCCCGGAGAATTAGATTTTTATCAACGCGACTATGAACCAATTGGTTACTTAGCAACGGGACCTACAGCTTATTGTGGAATCTGAACCACATTATATCAAGAAATTAATTTATAATCACCAGATATAAACCCATCTGATTCATCATTGGTGGCAGCTGGGAGAGCACTCGGGCTACCAAAATGACAGACGAGTACGTAACAGACTCATCCAGTGAGGAACTTAGATTGTACTAGGAAAGGTTACTGTAGGGTCACTAGAGATCACTGCTGACCTACTGATCATGTAAGGGTGTACTGGCAGAGACTGAGTAACCATGAAAAATTTCAAGTACACCTGACAAAGGAAACAGGTCGAAAATTGAGTTAAAAGATTTGACCCAAACAAATATACACACTGAAATAAAGTTAAATAAAAGCTTGAAAAATCAAAAGATTTTCATACAAATCCTGAGATACTAGGAGAGGTCACTGTAAGATCATTAAAGGTCACTGTTAACCTACTGATCATGCACAGTTGTTTTGTCACCAGGATTGAGTAACAATGCAAAACTGAAAGACCATCTGACGAATGGAACGGGTCAAAAATTGAGTTATAAGTTTTGACCCAAACAGATGCAGAAGTCAAGTTAAATAAAAGCATGTAATGAAAAATACCAATTTAAGGGTAAAAGGATTATTGCTAAACACTCACCATGTTTCTGGTGATTTTTAAATTAGCCAGAGAAATCGTAATGATCTGCATAGCTACAAATAGCAAATATGATTAAATAAATCCTTGAATACCACACTGATACCTGATGGCTACAATGCGACTCTAAGTTTTGCACACTTGTGATTACAGGATTGTTTTCACAACCAACTTTAGAATAAGCATTATGGTGGGTGAACAAATCCTTCAACTTTGTCCAAGTTATGTTATTTCTAAAACGTCACTGGGCACAATAGCCTTAGTTCTGACTGGATAATTTGCTCTTGGTCTCCAAATATAGCATCATTTACAAACTATCCTAGCACAGGTGGCCTAAGGGCAGTCAATGCCTCAGCATGACAACTAAAAATTGGCTATAGTAACTGTTGCTGCAAAGTTGATAGTAACATAGAATCTGCTAGGGTCAAGCTACTGCTTTTCTTCAATTCTATGAAATATACACAAAGAAAACCCTGCTGAGCCTACGATGGCTGGTAGCCTGGTATACATTGAGCATTATTATGTTAATTGATAATAAAGGGTCTAGAATAACCAATGCTGGTATAGTTTTGGTATAAAAAGGCAATTAAATTTTACTTTAAACATTGTCGTATCTACAACTTCAAAATATCACTTTCTTATATGTATTCTACAGTGTGCTCTGAACGTTTCTTACGTTCGTTTCATTAGCAAATGAACCATCCCTAACCTAACCTAACGAAGAGTATCAGATCCTCACCCTAGTGCATGAAGTTAGCCTGAAATGATTCCATAAACTTCCCGTAACCTGAATGATGACTATCAATGGAATTAGGGTCTTTGTGGGTAGATCTCCTTGGGTTTAACTAATTTTGTCTCCCACCCCCTTCACTCAAAAGAAACGCCCTTTTCCACTGTGGTCCTCAAAATTGTTGGATATGGCCTAGCAGTGGGGACCCCATTTCTAAATGTACTTGCTAACGATACGAACGTCACATAAGGTATGTTCTAAGTACCCAATAGGGTAGACCTAAGTGAGTACTCAGCATCTGGTACTTCCTTGGAAATTGACTCTTCCTATTGCATTTTAGCTGATTATTATGAATTTACCTTTATTTCTTGTCGACTGTAATCAACCTGTAACTTACCTCTGAACTTCACCCAACAAAGTGGGGGAACCGGCACCTAACGAGCCTATTGAAGTAGAGTCTAGTATAGAATATATTGAATATACTAGATTTTAGGTCAAAGGCCAAGCGCTGCGGCCTATGAAGTAATTCAACATTGAGAGTTAGGTCTAATATGACTGTATCCTTCTGAGCAATGTTGAATTCCGATGGCAAAGTGCACTAGGCCTAGGCCTAACTGGAACCCTTTGTTCAGCCCTTTCCTAAGCCTTTCCAATTCACTTGGGAAAATAGTACTTCATTCTCTTCTGATTAGGCACATGATCTCTTAATAACTGACTACGATTGGGTTAGGTACTACATGAAATCACATGAGCTTTCGCCACTTACCAGATCTCTCTTGCCAGCAGTTAAGTAGTTTAGCGCCTAAACTCTCCAAATACAGTTGCTAGCCTCATGTTGCTTCACTTAACTTTTAATCACTAAAACTATGAAAAATGTCTCGCTACTCAGTTATAAAGTGCATTGCATAACGTGGTTGGGTAATTCTCGTGGTTATTAACAGACACTTGCCGAAATCATACAAGAGCGTCAATAAAATGGAGTGGGGTCCGTGCCGCCCTTCCTTACCGCTTAGCGCGTATCCTAGGCCGGCCATATTCAAAATCCTGGTCCAGCCTCCAACCAGGTCCAGCTCATCGTAATACGGCAGTTTTGTTTTTTCTGTTTAATTATTATTAGAATGTTATTTTATACAGGTAAATTAACCATCGCTGTAAAACATATTTTGAAATATATATATTCTGAAGTTTACTGTAGTTGAAGTAAAGAATTTTGGGTAATTCTAGGCAATCAAGTCCGCACGGACTGCAAGGAACGGTACCGCGAATACGATTGCCACAGTGTCACGTGATTGGGGTGTCAAATCTGTCAAATGTAATTCGTAGTGTTTAGTACTGGGCCCTGGTGGTTAATTACAGTCGATCCCCCCTAAAATAACGGCAAATTCTTAATAAACAAAAAACCTGTAGCTAAATGTAAATTCCAAAGAAATACCGTCGCTCAGTTATTACCTACATCTACTGAATTTTGAAATCTAATCCGTAGTCTCAAATATTTCTCAACAAAACCAACGAAAGAAAAAGCTATCAGTAATTTCTTTCCATTCTAAAGGGCCCCATGCACTGAACGATTGTCTGAAACGTTCGCAAAAACATTGTGTATGGGCTTGTCTGAATGCTAAAGTAGACGGAGTTTAGTGGTCTGAACGATCTCATCAGGTTTCTCTCACGACTGGCTTGCTGGCTTGTGACTTAGGTCTGTCAAACACAGGTCGTTCAATGTATGTGTTTGTCTGCCTAAATGTCGTTATCGTGCACGTCTCTTCTACAGATGATACCATGTCTTCCCGACTGAAATCGGTGAGGCCGCGGCGATTGTTAATGCTGTCTGAATAGTGTGCATATGAGACAGTTCTGCCAGATTTCCACACTAAGGAAATCCACGCTTGGTCTCGGACAGTTGCCAGTTATGCAATATATGCGACTTTATCGAACTCTGAAGAAAGTATAGCTTGTTTATCGTGATCTTTAAAGGCGGCATACACGTACACGACAGGCATGGTGTTTCTCCCGCCAGGATTGGCGTGCGCTCCAGTCCGCTTGGGTATTGCCCATACACGCAGAGGACTTGCTCTAAGCATATTTTGAGAGGGCAGAGTTAATATGCAATGGCCGCGTTCCTTTCAGTCCTGATGTAGTGAGTGTTTTTAAATCATGGCACCAAGTAAAAGGAAGATAAGTTCAATCATGATAATAGCACTCCTGCAAGACGAATACGAGCATGAAATATGCAAGAAAAGTTGTAAAGCATGTGTGAGGAATTCCTCTCACAACGATTTTATTTTCTAATATGTTTTTGTATCCACTTGTTTCCATGCTATTTGTCTTTTGTTATAGTTATTAGTGTCTGTCTCATAAGAAATTATCGATTGATTTTCACTGCGTATTGCCGTCTGTCAGGTAATCGACAGACAGGAACTATGTTACTGTATTTGTATTCATGTGAAAACCAAATATATTCGCATGCCCATATATTTTGTAAAGATATGTACGTCTACATTGCATGACATAATAAGGGTGAAAGAACCACATCTATTTGAGAATGACACTTAACATTATATTATCTGATTTTGCTATGTTCGTAGTATCTGTGGTGCGCTTAGCACCGAAAGGATGGTTTTACACAGACGAAGTCTTTTGACAAAAACGTCATTAGACATTTTAGTAACGAAGTATAATTACTGTTTTAGTTATGATAATTCATTTGTCTTTATATATATGAAATTGTTCTTGGTGAATGTATTGCGCATATTACGTATGGTAAGAGTTGAAGGTGTCATTAGGTCTTGTTTGTGCCTCTCGCCAGAGAAGCCATTAGGAGAGGTCAACAGATCGGGAGGGGAAAGGAAGGGTAGTAGTTCGCCCCTCTGAACGGTCCTTTGCGTGCCCATCTAGGGGTGTGTATGCGTATGTGCGTAGTACACTGTATGGGCATGATACCGCCCAAAATTGTATTGACACACACCACCAATTAATTAACTACATTTAATAAATATGTCGAAGTTGCACACTATTACATTTGGAATTTATTTTTGACAACGAACTTGATAATTATTGTAAAGTTTTTTATGTTCATGAAAACCTTGTAAGTCAGTTCTGCATTCGTGGTAATTGTATAACTTGCCTCTTTTCCCCCAACAAAACCCGAATGCAGGACGGAAGTCACGGAACGAACAGCTTCTTGGCTCAACTTTTGAGGTGACCTGTTATCTAGTGTTGTGCAGTGATGCGTTTGTGGATTTAGAAAGGGCGATTGCCCTGATTTTTTGAATTTTGACGTAATTTGTTTCATTTGAGTGCCATTGATTTACAATTCCCCTTGTGATTAATTTCATTTGTCACTTATATGTTATTACTCTTTGATATGTTTAACTTTTAGTTATTAAATTAATTTTAACTTTGCATTTATCAAATGCGTTTCAATATCCTTCGATTTTATTTCATTTTTCCTATGTTTCAGTTTTGTGGATGGTGAATATAAATTGATCTGATAAACCTTTATTGTGTTCATACTTTAAGGTTATGCAAATAACTTTTAGAAACGAGATAACACAGGGGTCCTCTAAGGTCTGAAAATCAACCCGTGAGCACTCGCAACATTTAGAGAGAGAGAGTGGCGCGTACCTCTCGTCGTATCTCGTGTAGCGATTTATGATCTGAGTTCATGTCTACAAGGACTGTTCAGTAAGTGAAAGTACTTAATTGTGCTACTATTCATTAATGATATTGGTGTGATATCCTCGTTAATAATGAATTGGGTTGAGAGATATCTCCCCTTAATTTAGAAACCGCAAAGGGAGTTTTGTGGAGTAGTTACGTAAGGCTTTTAGCGGTTTTTGACCAAGTAACAACGTTAAGCATACAATACAGTCCACTTTAAGTCCATCTTTTTCGCCACAGCATGGGTGAAACCATGGCTAATAAAGAGGTGTTTTACCACATGACTTAAATGAAAGAATTAAAGGAAAATAACCCGGAAGATTATAGAAATTATTTAAGAGTGACTGATGATGATGACTGGGGTTCCTAATTTTGATTGCTGCTTCAGGTACAGTAATCGGGTAACGGAATCCATTCATATAGTTTAGGAGGACCTCTGAATATACAATATGCTTTTCAGCTTTTTCATTTTATTTAACCTACCCAAAGTTTTACCTGCATTTCAGAATATCTCTCTCTCTCAAGATGATATGGAATGTATCATTCTTAAACGTACTTTATTTCGTATAACAGGAATCTCTGTTGACTCTGGAGATGAATGAATTTGAATATCGATAAAAGGTGTGAAATGGATCACTATGAACATAATTTCCTCTCAAATGTTTTACTAGTAAAATTCACAGTCGTTGAAGAATGTTAATGTTTTTATCCCGACGTTTATCCTTTAAAAAGTTTTACAAATTAATTTAAAACTAATTTATATTAGTCAAAAGATACCATGAAAGGGTGGCAATTTTGGCTTTCACAAAAGCTGTTTGCATCTTCATCTATTGTTTTTACATAATTCCAGTAATTGCTCATAAGCTCCTTGTCTTATTGCTTAATTGGAATAATCCGGACTTCGTATTTTCATCAAATTCCCGAATGAAATCGCGAGGTAAATACTTGACTGACTGCGACATCCTATCACAACAGCAGTACTTCCCAGACTCCCACGAGGAAATAGGGCGATCGAGTCGGAGTACTCACTCATACAGGAATTGTGCATGAAGAAACTTTGCCTCAGACCTTACCAACACCCGCAGCTAGAGTCGCGACGCGCCAGCCGCCAGTCAGTAAGTGCTCAAAACTTAGCCGTATGACTTCCCAACCGGTAGCTATATATATATATATATATATATATATATATATAAATATATATATCTATATATATCTATATATATATATATAATATATATATATATATAATAATATATATATCTGATAAATAAAGATAGACACTGACTCAATAGCTCATATGGTTTAAACATTGTTAGATTTTCATTCTATATTTTTTATGAGAGGAAAAAGGAAGCAAAACTCAACAACAGTCGGTACTCATTTAATTTGATGATGAAAAACTGCGCGCTGTGCGTCAGTAACGACAGTCGTTCAGTGTATGGGACCCTTAAGGGTTGGGCTTTACAACGATACTGAGAAAGAATAGTTAAGTAATGAATGCCATAAAGTAATTTCGACTTATTTGGGATAATTAACAAAATCCGTAGGCACGGGCCTGGTAGTTACTTGCTAGTTTAAGATTTTTTTCTCTTGCTGTTACCATCCTTAGGTTACTTTTTACTTGGCTTGATATTATTTGAAAACAATTTGTACTTAGAGAAAGGTTTAGATTATATAGAACCTTACCAAATGTATAATTTGAGGATATTATGTCTAGCCTAGGATACCAAATTTAATTTTGTTGCCATTACCACTGTGATGACAACATGCACGAAGCAAGTTTTACTACACGCGCGCGCAAAAAAATACGAATATTTTTCACTTTTCTTCCATTTGGTTAAGTTGTCCTACAAGACGTTCACTGTAGTTTAACTTTTACATTTATATGATGTGACATATGTAATACGAATGAAGTTGCGATTCCAAAACTGAAGTCGTCATTGCCCTTAAGTACCACAATATGTTGAAAGTATGACATGTTGACATAAAAAAAAGGTTTTGATACAAATAAAAAAAAACAACAACAATTTAATATAAAATCGAATAATCGGACTTGTTTTCTACGTTTCGTTCACGTGTTCCTGAAACGCTCCCCACAAGTATCACGTTTCGGAATTTCGATGAGCAACCAAATATGGCGGTGTGCATTTTGTTAAACATCTCTAACATGGTGGCATAGACCGGATCATACGAACCTACATACATACCGCAGATAATTCTTAATGACTGACAAAATGCAGCTTGACTCATCTAGTGAGTGGTATGCTACCTACGTACAGGCCAACGTATACTACCCTTTAAACGCCAAAGCGGTAAAAATCAAAACCTCTCCGAATGCCGGGGCCGGTTTGGAGTGAGCGCGGAAGCGGAAAAAACAATTTTTTCAAAAAATCACAGCGCGCTTAGTTTTCAAGATTAAGACTTAATTTTTGGCTCCTTTTTTTGTCATTGCCTGAAGTTTAGTATGCAATCATCAGAAATTATAAAAATTATCATTATCATATATAAATAATGCGATATATGATAGCGCAAAAACGAAATTTCGTATATAATTTTATTCAAATCGCGCTGTGCGCAAAACGGTTAAAGGTAACAAGTTACTTTTTTTTCGTTGTAATGTAAACTAAATTGCGATCTTTTTGGTATATAACACATTGTAAAACGATAAAAGCAACACAGAGAAAATATTATCACAAAATGATGCATGAATTCGTAACGCGCGGACGTAAAAAAATATTATTTTTTTAAATTCACCATAAATCTAAATATTGTTATAGAGACTTCGAATTTGTTTCAAGATGAATTTAAATGATGGAATATTACGATACTGTAAGAGTTTTAGCTTACAATTGCAGTTTTCGACCATTTCCGACGAGTTAAAAATGACCAAATGTCGAAATTTTTTTATAATTTTTTTTTTATATGCAATTATTTCGGAAATTAGAAAAGCTACAACCTTCAAATATTTTTCATTTTATTCTACATGAAATTGCGCACATTTTCATATATAAAACTCTATGAAATGCCTAATATGAAACGGAGCAAATTTTCCGAGAATGTGATGTACGCAATTCGGAGATTTATGGCGGAGAATCCGCACGCGGAGGGAAGGAAAGTTTTTTTCTCATAAATTCACCATAAATCGAAATATTGTGCTAGAGACTTCCAATTTGTTGCAAAATTAAGGTAAATGATTGAATATTACGAAAATATCAGAGTTTTAGCTTACAATTGCGTTTTTCGACCATTTCGGTAGAGTCAAAGTTGACCGAACGTGGTTTTTTTTCTATTTATCGTGATTTATATGCAAATATTTCGAAAATGAGAAAAGCTACAACCTTCAATTATTTTTCGTTGTATTCTACATAAAATTGCGCACATTTTCATATATAAAACTTTATGTAACGGCTAATTTAAAATGGTGCAAACATTACCACAATCGCACGTATGATTTTTTCGGAAGAGTTACCGCGCGGACGTAAGGAAAATGTTATTTTTTTCATAAATTCACCATAAATCGAAATATTGTGCTAGAGACTTCCAATTTGTTACAAAATTAAGGTAAATGATTGAATATTACTAAAATATAAGTGTTTTAGCTTACAATTGCGTTTTTCGACCATTTCGGTAGAGTCAAAATTGACCAAAGGTTGAAAATTTGTCACTTATCATTTTTTATATGAAAATATTTCAAAACTGATAAAAGCTACAACCATGGGTTGTTTTTAGTTGTATTGTGCATGAAATTGCGCACATTTCCATATATAAAACTTTATGTAACGGCTAATTTTAAAATGGTGCAAACATTACCACAATCGCATGTATCATTTTTTTCGGAAGAGTTACCGGGCGGACGTAAGAAAAAGCTTTTTCATAAATTCACCATAAATCGAAATATTGTGCTAGAAACTTCCAATTTATTGCAAAATTAAGGTAAATAGTTGAATATTACTACAATATACGCGTTTTAGCTTACAATTGCGTTTTTCGACCATTTCGGTAGAGTCAAAGTTGACCGAAGGTTGAAATTTTGGCACTTATCGTTATTTATATGGAAATATTTCAAAACTGATAAAAGCTACAATCATGAGTATTTTTTTTGTTGTATTCTAAATGAAATTGTGCACATTTTCATATATAATACTTCATGTAACGGATAATTTAAAACGGTGCAAAAATTATGTCAAAGTGACGAAATAATTTTTGAATGTGTGACTGATACTTTTAAGTGCGATAAGAAAGAAATTCGCGCTTGCGCGCCTGCGTAACGATTGTAAACAAAACAACGCCTTGATCCGTGAACTCCCAGCATCCCCCAAGGCGCGTGATTCAAAAGTTTTCGGCTGGTAGGCCTATAAGTATTTTTCCGCGAATTTAAAAAAAAACTTTTTTGAGCCGACGTATGGTACGTCCATTCGGCATACGGGGGACATTTTGACTCGACGTTTAATACGTTCATTCGGCGTTTAAGGGCTACTAAGCATTTTCATTAACTATCAAGATCGTTCTTACTTTAGTTCATGTGGTTCATTGCCGCTACATTTATGAGCCATGATAATATGCTGAACATATGATTTAATTTAATATAATATAGATATATATATAATATATTAAATATATATATCTATATATATGAGATATATATAAATATATGATAAACTGCTCGTCCCTCAGTATACAATGTGACCTGGCACTCCTAAAATGGCTTGTGAGGCAGGACGAGGTTCGTAATAAACAAAAAATCTATGGCTGAGGGTCGATATTACTGAAAAGGTGGAATTTACATAAACTCTGGACTTCAGTTTAAATTAACTATATTTACACTTAAATTACGTATAGGTCCAAAAATTAATGGAACGTGGTTGATTGCAGGTCCACCGGAACACGTGGCTGGGAAATGACCCGGACCCCAGAGATATGAATTTGTGCAAAGCGGGTCATTTAAATGAAAGTGCTGTTTCCAAGAGTTCCCAATATTTCTCCCACAATCAGGCATGGTATTTGTCTGCAAAAAGATTGCATTTTAGCATCAGTACTAAGACAAGGGACATGTGGGAAATGTTAGACACTACTTGCTCTTAGCATTGCATATTAAAACTCACTCAAGGGGGGCATAAAATGACATGGAGCTTATACAGGAAGGAATAATACTTTGCTTGAATTAACTAGGATGATGTTTGATATCATTACTAGCATCACAAGGGGAATTAATAACAGCAGTGACCCAAAATTGGGGAGTGGGAATCTTTAGATGTGTTAGTTATTATATTGGGGTCTTTTTGCAAAGGAATTAATCATAGTTTCTGTTTTTGTGAAGATTTCCCCCTTCAGGGACTTGGATTTTTGTCATCCAACTGCATGGTGGCTGAATCCTAGTTATAATAACTATTTAGTCATACATATCTCTTTGGGACTTGTAAATGATCATAATATCCACTGGGGATTATTTGTTTTTTACATCTTGAATAGTTTATTTTTGTAAAAAAAATTGTGAAAATTGTCGACCTTGTCTGTTCAACCCTACCCTGTGTAGCTGCTGCTTGGCCCTTTACGATCTTGTCATCAGCCCTCAACACCTGGGCAACGAATCTGTGATAAAATCCCAACACTTGGTCTTGTTATTTCCTCATCTGCTGATATTTCCGTGCACTATGGACGGTATAAGAACACTTGTGGGATCCCCAGAGGAAGCAGGGGAGCATAAAGGGGGGGAAGTGGAGTTTTGCAGGTGAGAGACATCCGAGTTCTGAAAAAGTTCTGAGAGCTTCTGAGAAAGAACTTGATGTTGTTGTTGTTGTATTAAGCCAACCTTCTTGTTGGTACGGGCCTTTCCCTTGTTCGGCCCGTCGGTGATCTGAAAAGATTCATTAGGTACATGGTTAGTTTTATGAAATTGGAAATATCTTTAGTTGTAGAGATAGGAGTGGACAGGGGATGGATGATGGTGTCAGTAAGAGAGGGCCATCATGTCATATTATAGTAGAAGTTTGAAAGAATGTAAGGCTTTCGAAAATCGGAGAAGCGGTGCAGGTGGGGTTGTCCAACCCTTTACTCCCTTGGGTCCCTGCAGGAGGATTTCAGTTGTAGGTAAAGTTTAAAAGAATGATAGTGGATGATGTGGATAGAGCCTTTCAGTGAGGGGATGTGATGAGGGTGGTTGATGTCACTTTTTAGTTTATTTACCCTGGTGGAGGTAGGTTGTAGAGCACCTGGGCATGCTCTTCTAAGTTTTCAATTATTGTCTTTGTGACTGTGGCAGCTGCATGCTCAGCATCTTGTGCAAGTAATTCATTTTGTGCTGCACCTCTTAGCTGTGCTGTTTCTCTGCATTCCAGCAGGCAGTGAAGGAGTGGTTGCTGTGTTTCTTCTTGACAGTGTTCACATGGTCTAACACTGTTTTCCACGATTTCCCAGCAGGCTTTATATCCTAGCCTGAGTCTGTGGATGACCACAGCAAGTTTTCTTTGCAGGGTGGTTTTTTTGCATTCTTGATTTGTTGCAGTGCAGGTTGTATATGTATTTGCACTCTGTCAATGTGTTTTGTACTTTTGGCTAGCTCATCAGCCCTCTCGTTGCCTGGAATTCCTATGTGACTGGGTATCCAGTTTAAGGTGACAGGTCTTCCTCTTTCGCTGTGCTGGTGCAGCAGTTTTTTAATTCCAGCCAGCAGTGCCTTGTTTTCTTTATTTTTCTGTTGTTGCACGGCTTGCATTGATGACTTTGAGTCGGTGTGGATGATTACAGGACCTTCTCCATTCTCCAGTGAGTACAGCAGTGCCTGTCTTATTGCTGTTAACTCTGTCTACATAGTGGAGGCGTGGTTGGAGGTCCTCCAGCAGGCTGTGAAGTTTCTTGAATATACTGCAGCTCCTGTAGTTTGATTCTCAGGATCTACAGTGCTTTCGGTGTAGTATGTTTGTGGCCCTATGGTCTCAGTGTTTCTGATTGCTTCATAGGCCGCCGCTCTTAGCTCTTCTCTTGTGCAGTCCTCTTTTGCTCTTGGAAGGCTTGTGTATTTATATATTGCAGTGTCCTTCTTCCAGGGTGGTAGTTGTTGTGTGCCCTGTGTTGTGTCTGGACCTAGCTGCAGCAGTGTCTGCCATGCCTAGACTCTTGAAGAAAGAACTTCTGTGGCACGTCCTTTTAAAATCTCGGCCTAGAGAGGTTCCTCCCTCTTCAGGACACGTGGAAATTAATTCCAGAGCAGCCAATGGGAATGAAGAGGTGGTTTAGAGAATGGAGGCTTTCAGTTCATAGGGGAAACTTGAGAATAAATAAAAACAATGAATGAAATTGTTTATAGAGGTATTACTTTTCCTTGGTTCTGGCTTAAAATCCTGATATATATATATATATATATATATATATATATATATATATATAATATAGTATACATCCTTTAGTAATCCCTACAGTTGCACTGACGACAATGTAGCCTACCCCTACGGAGATAATTATCTGTTTATTGTTACTCCTGACCCACTTCCCAACGATTTTCAATGAAATTTTGTAAAGATTGTTTCAAATGCTTGTATAGTGTTTTTACGTTGGATGGAACCAGTATTCAGCAACGGGACCAACGGCTTTACGTGACTTCCGAACCACGTCAAGAGTGAACTTCTATCACCAGAAATACACATCTCATTCCTCAATGGAATGGCCGAGAATCAAACGCATTTGACTGGGTATGCCGTGTTAACCAAAATTACTACCTACATCTCTCTCAATTTCCTTTTTCACAATTAGTACTTGTCTATTTACCTTCTAACCCTTCGCGTTCCAAGCTCGCACTGTCCGTTATAAAGATTTCTCTACTTGAAACACAAATCTCCCTTCTTTTTTTACTAAACAAATCCCCATTAGCTTAACTTTTTGTGGCGACATATCTGATATTCTATTGTACCTCAGCTAAAGCAAGTTTCGCTTGAAGTAAAATATAAATCGCCATATTATTAAAGACCACTTCCAGTTTGTCCTCCACTTGACACAACCATATACTATTACTTTCCTTCGTGTTTTGTCTACTTATGAAAGGTTAATGGCAGATGGTTACTTTCGCCTATACTGGCCCTACAGTTAAGAGGCTGCAACTGGGGCCAAGAGGACTGCAGAGAACCTAAAGTTAAACCTCTTTGAAGCAGAAGCTTGATAAACAATAAAATGAACTTGGATTTACCTCCTCTTTGCTGTTGATGTAGCCAGCAGCATGCTAGACATGCTCTTTGACCAGCCCGTTCACCTTCCTCCAGTTTTTTTGTTTGTTTGTATGGTGTTTACGTTGCATGGAACCAGTGGTTATTCAGTAACGGGACCAACGGCTTTACGTGACTTCCGAACCACGTCGAGAGTGGACATCTCTCACTCCTCAATGGAATGGCCGAGAATCGAACCCGCGACCACCGAGGTGAGAAGCAAACACCAAACCGACCACGCCACTGAGGCGCTACCTTCCTCCTCCAGTGGGCTACAGTTGTTCTATACGGCAGACAGTTTCTTCTGAGCGGCTGGAGACTTTACAACTATCATCATTGATGGGGCTATTCTCATATGGTCCTTGGTAACTGTTAATTCAAAAGGTTTCACATCCCCTCAAATACCTTATTCTTACAATGGTTTCATCTAAACGTTGTTTGTATGATGTTTTTACGTTGCATGGAACCAGTAACCTCCAGAAGATAATCTCAGCAATCCTCTAACCCTTCCCAAGGTATAGACCTAGGCATAATGCCAAACACTGGGGTAACTAGGCCATTCAGCGCTGAAACGGAAATTGACAGTAAAAGGTTTGAAAGGTGTAACAGGAGAAAAACCTCACAGCTGCACTATGAATCAACTGTTTGGAAAGGGTGGACAGTAAGATGGAAGAGAATAATAATGGATGTACAGTAAAAGGAATGACAGTAGTTGCAGCTAGGGGACGAAGGGATGCTGCAAAGAACCTTAAGTAATTCCCAAGGTATATTATAATTGCTAACTACGTTTTCCCACTGATAAATCATGGAATTTGAGACTAGAAGTAATCTTTTCCCCTGGCTTTTATACCACTCACCTTTGAATGAGGGATCCATACTTTGCCTCCAAATCATTGAAGTAGGAATGAACGAACAAAAATTTGGGTCCTACGGCCTAGCTGGTTAAGAGACAGGCATCGTCATCTAAAATACGAGTTCGTAGTCATTTACTGCCTTGTTATTTAATTAAAATGCTAATGAACATGGAGATACAAACTATCTACAAGTTGAAAGACGCTTACATGGAATACATACTAGAGTGAACTCGCCATGCTACATTTGTCAAATTACCTAATGTTCCAACAACTACTGTAATTACATTCAATCTTTTTTCTAAATTCCTTCATCAAACTGCATTTAGTAGATATTCCTCCTAAAGGTACTACAGTGACGAGTGACACAAACAAGTCAAATTCAAGACAAGGATAAAGTTAATTGTCCAGCTTAGTTTACAGCCAAGTGCTGGAAATCATCTTGACACTGAATGCACAGGCTGTCTACAATGTTCCAAGCAGGAGCTCATACAATTTTATGTAAAAACCATGGAAAACGTTCGTTCTAGCTCATACAATCCTATGTAAAAACCATGAGAAACTTGTTCTTTAGTCGATCAGAAAACCAACAGCTTAATTTCAAGATCACAACCTTTCAAGTTTTACAAATCAATTCAAGTGAAGTCAAACTTTATCTCTGCATCAGTAAAAAGCAGCAGCTCCAGTTACCCGATACAATTTTGCGGTTATATGACTAAAAGCTGAATCCCCTTCAAGTAATGAGAGGAATAATTGACACGTGCAAGATCCAAGATTAGTATGACAATAGTTCTGCGAAAGATATTCAAATCGATATTTCGACATTATTTGATGAAGCTGAAGATACATAATTGACTGGGAACCTGCAAAACCATCTTTAAAATCTGGTACTTATTTATTTCTGAGAATACAAACTACCATCTTCCATACAAAAGACATTCTCCTAGTGGAAGCATCATTACAAATCCAGATATACTAAGAATTCATATCCATATATAAAATCTGGATAAAAAGTGTTTTCCCTTTGGAATGGAATGATCAAATACCAAATTATTTATTCCTAGAACCCATCATGGCTACAAAATACAAAAATTAGAATCCAAAAGCAGAGCTTTAGACATAATACCAATTATATAAAAAACAAAAAAAAAAAGGGGAGAAGTGAATGTTGTAGCCTGGACCATCAAATACTCCAAAACAATGGTCAATTTTGGACATTGACTCCAGTTAGGTAGCTTGCACCAGGGTGATTAAGTGTAACTGGCATGTAGAAAAATTCAAAACTAACTGGCCACTGACCCCCTGAAATGTCTTTGGGTAGGACATTGTCTTGAGGCAACAGTAGCATTTTTTTTTCTCTCTTTTTTGCAATTCAGAAAGTTAAGTAAATCTTTGTTTAACCAGACCACTGAACTGATCAACAGCTCTCCTAGAGCTGCCCCAAAGAATTAGATATTTTTTACGTGGCTAGGAACAATTGGTTACCTAGCAATGGGACCTACAGCTTATTGTGGGGATCCAAACCACATTTTCAAGAAATGAATTTCTAATCACCAGAAACAAATTCCTCTAATTCCACGTTGGCAGAGCGGGTATCAAACTCAGGACTACTGAATAGGTAGGTGAACACGTAACCTACTCGTCCAGCGTGGAATTGGCAATTCTGAAAACATAGAACAGTACTCCAATTTATGTGAGCCTCTTCAGTTACATACCATGGTAATGC
Source organism: Macrobrachium nipponense (assembly GCF_015104395.2). Lineage (NCBI taxonomy): Eukaryota > Metazoa > Arthropoda > Malacostraca > Decapoda > Palaemonidae > Macrobrachium > Macrobrachium nipponense. Next base: position 30,592,527 of record NC_061088.1, on the reverse strand, counting down.
ACTTTGATTCCTAAAACGCATCATTTTGTGGAGGGCAAAACAGTCCTTAGTAGCTTCAGTGGTGATACATGTCTAATAGTACCTTATGAACCTACACTAGAAATGGTCTACATTAGACAGGAAAATACAGTATGAACCTACACTAGAAATGGTCTACATTAGACAGGAAAATACAGTCTCCAGATTTTCTACTCATGTCAACATTTTCTCTCATTTTGCAGACAGCTTGCTCATCTTTATCAGTCAACATATGCATGCAGTATGGCAGCAGTTACATGAAGACTTCGTCTACCCAATGAAGTGTTACACAGCTGTCAACTAGGACCAAAGGTTGAAAGGTTTTTTTCGTCATGGGTTACAAACTTTGGACATCCCAAACACAGGTTGTCATGTGCTGTCCTTGGCCTCCATTACATTCAGTCCCCCTTGCGAGTGGAAGAGGAAGGAGAATCCTTACCCGATGAGTTCATCAAATCGCTATAAATCGCAATTTTAAAGCGGCATAAAACCAGATCCCCACTAACTGGGGACTATATATCTGTATGTACACACACACACACATATATCATTCGAGCTACTCGATAACGTCACTAGGCCGTCCTGATTTCGTTCCCGTCCGACTGGACAGTATAAATAAATAAATAATAAATAATATATATATATATAAATATATCTATATATAGATATATATATAGTATATATATATATACACACACATATATATATATAGATAGATTATATATAAATATATAATATAGATATTAAATTATAAATAAATATTAATAGAATAAAATATTAAATATTAAAACATTATATATATATAGCATAATTATATTTTTAAAATATTATAAATATACTTTATATGATATATATATGATATATATATAAAAAAGTAAAATTTAATAAATATATATATATAAATATATATATATATCTTATATATATATCTATATATATATATATATATATACTATAATACATACTAATATCATTATATATGTATATTATGTATTTTATATTATATATATATATATTATACAAAACACCAATTTCAATATTATACTTCTAACTGGGTCAGGCAGAGAACTTTTAGAATGAGCCTGGTGCTTGCGCTATTGGTCACACAGACCAGAATAACCAGGTTAAAAAAGTGAATACAAAACTATGTCTATTAACTATGTTAATCAAGCACTTATCAAATAACTCTCATAGGACTGGCCTAAAAGGTTTAGCATTTAAATTTCCTTTATTGCAGTTCCTTACAAACTTGATACTTTGATAGAACTTAAGATGAAATTTCCTGGTTTCCAAAACTTGTCATTCACTGCTGGATAAAGCTTAGCCATTCCCACAAGCCAAACACTTCTTTCTTAACAAACATAAAAACTAACCATTAAAATGAGTAAATTTGTTGCAAAATGCAAATCTGAAGTATTAATAAATGAGAGCCCATTCCTAAAAATAAGCCTTTACTCTCGTAGATTACAACTAAAACAGCCCCTCTTCCAGATTTATATGATTTTACTGAAGAAATTTATCATAAAATTATTATTACAGTGTAAAAATGTTATCGAGTACAACATTGCTGAGAGTATGTTTTCCACTGCAGAGCTACTCATCAACCCAAACAAGCTTTGCAGTCAACAGCATACACATTACCTTTAGTGTGGGACTACTACAGTTTTTGAAGTTACTATTCATCTGACTGAGAAGTGATCTGACTTTACTCCGGTAACATGCACAGCTAAGATAATTTCACGTTTCCTGCAGTGGTAGAAAATATGTAAAGGAAATGCCTGAACTGCAATAACTGGAATGGAATATAAATTGGGATGCAATAATTGAACTCAATGGGATGTTTATGTAATCAACTACACTATAAACAATTTTCAATCACTATACCAATATCTTTTTGAAACTCCCATTCCCATTAGCGCTTTGTTATGTCTAGAAACTTGGAAGAAAACACCAGGTACCCATTCTACTTTTACTTTTCATGGAATTGTCACCAAAATTTCCACAATGATTTCCAAACTAGAGAAAAGGGTAGACTGCTTGTTCCTCTGCCATTACAAATATGATTTCACGATCTGGAAACACTTGTCCATAATGAACTGGAGCTTTTTGACAAGTTCTAATATCAATAGAGCACTTCAAAACTTTAATCCTATCAGTAAGAACCTTTCTCCCTTAGTGTACTACAGCATCAGAGGCCCTCGAACAACTCCAGCAACGACATTTCAATTTCTGACAGAAATGACATGCATGTCTTTAAAGACTACTAATTGGGTGGAAGTGATGACTTATCCATTTCGCTGTGTAAAATATTTGTACTTTATTGTTCCAAAATTCTAGGTGTCATTTTTGCATAACAGAAGACATTTGGGCTTTTTATTATAAAAAAATAGGCATCAGTAGGAATGACATTTTGTTATAATGAGGAAGCACATCCTCCTCAAAACAAAAATCTTTGGTCTAAAGAGGCTTTGACTACCTTCAATTGTTCAATTTCTAATAGAAAAAATGCTAGACAAAACTTCCATAGTAAAAGTGGTTTCAGATTCTTTCCATTTTTATTCTATAAAACATATCCAATTAACAAAAACTAGTCTATATATTTTCTCCATGCATAGGCTATTCTTACAGTCAATGAGCCATTTGACTAACATGTTAATGTACTTCAAACAGTACTTCATGATAACTTACAAACCTTTCACAGTAGTTATGCTTTGTATAAAAAAAATCCACTCTACTGTAAACATTAGAAACACCTAAAACTACCAAAACGAGTACTCACGACATTTGTAGGTAGAGTTTTACAATATCAACAGCTTTCTTGTAAAAAAGACTTGACCTTTTACACAATTACCAAGAGTTTCCAGGCATGAATTAATTTACAAATCATAAACCTTAGTTGTACTCTGTAAAATCAAACACCTCCTCCAAAGTAACCATACATTATCTTGACTTACAATTAACAAAAAAAGTACTCATTATTACTAATGGATAAAGTGCTTTAAATGACTACTAAAAGCTTCCTTAAACAAAGACCTCTATCCTTTATACAATTTCCAAGTTTTCAATTTGAATCAAGTACATAAAAATCAAGTTACCCCTGGCTTTACTCCTGGTTAAGTTTTAATGATGTTTGCACAATTTCCTGGAACATGGTGTAAAAAAAGCACTTGAAGGAAACCAAAACTCAATTTGTGTAACACGGTACGGTGGTCAAAGCTTCTTTAGTACCAATAATAAAATACTCAAATGTTTCAATGGCCATGCACCGAGTATAAAATGAATCAAATCTTAGTAACTAGAACTTTTGGTTCAAACATTTTATATTATAAAGCCTTGTTACGGGCTTACTACACAGACTTGACTTCAATTCAAAAGAGGGATGAGGCTTATTACTATAGGTATTAACGACGTGGAGGTCCACCTCTGCCTCTTCCACGTGGACCGCCACGTCCTCTACCACCACGTCCACCTCCTCGGCCACGTCCGCCCCGCCCACCTGCAAAGCCAATTCATTATAATTAGTAACGGTTACCACATTTGTAATGTTCAAGTTATTAAACAAAAAAAAAAACTTACTTCAGAGGTTTATATTTCATTCATACACACTTGTACAATGAAACTATTTTCTAAGTAAAGGACCATGGGCCTGGCAAAATGCCATAATCTAGACAAATCCCAAAGAAAAATAAAAGATGAGGAGGACGAGAGTGAGCCAGCCATGAAAAAAGCAAATGGGCAAACTAGCTTTAAAGGGAGAGACACTGTTAGTGACCATTGTAACACAAGTGATTAATGCTATCTACAGAAATACTGTCAAGATGGCACATGGGCTTTTACAAGGCTGACTTATGGGAAACATCTATAGTAGTAACTGTATAGTAACTTGTGGTAGAAAAGGTAAGCAAATTCCTTGCCTTCGATTCAACATAACCAAGGTAAACAAAACAAAGCTGCTCTAATATACAAGTAATACTTCCAAAAGGGATTAATGGGGTCAACAGAAGCTTAAGAATTATGTAAACTCAGATGGCACTCTACAACTAACTTTTTTCAAAATATATTTAGCATTATGAAATTACTCCCTATCACCCAAAATGTTGATATAGTAAAAGGACCCATTACAACCAACAAAAATAATTCAGGAAGGACCACCCCAAATCTAAAAAGGTTATGAGATTCTCCTTTAACACACACTTAAACCCTGTATATGGGATTCTAATTTGATACACTTTTCAATCTTGTTAATAAATGATGAAAGGGAAATTACAGACAGGCTAAGCAAGCAAATGGCTGTGAGGTGAAAGTATTTAAGTGGAGGGTTGAAAACAGGATGTGGAAACAAGGTATAACTGGAGCTCGTCAGAAAGAAGGTATCACTGGATTATGTCAGTACAGTACTGCAGTGAGAATAACTTACAGGGTTGGGCAGAATGATTTACTTTTATAAAGAACAGTAAGATTTACTTACATCTAACATAACAGCTTTGTAAAAACTCAGCAGTTAGTTAATCAACTTATAATTATGACAAAATATTTTGAGAAGATTTATATCCTATACATACTGTCATTAACATTCACTTTTTGACTGAAAATAGGCAATCCACACAAAACATGTTTTATTATACTATATTTATTATCTATGGGTGGAAAGTGGGTCATGAGGGGTGGTCAGAGAGTAAACGAGGGTTATAGTAGATTCACATGAGCCACGCATCTGATGTCTAGGCTTGTCCCTTACGACACTCCTGATTGGCTGTCGACAAGCCAATCACAGGGCTGGAAACTGTCTTGCTCAAGAGTTCACATAAGGAGGATGTATGTTCACACTCTTTCAAAAATTATAACTTTCATTACACCTGTTTCACCAGCAGAAAAGGAGTGTTTCCATATTCAAGGATTATAATGATATAAGAATCATGAAAAAAATTATATAATAAAAAGGAATAATGAGAGGCATATAGGAGAAATGATTGTAGGAAAAAAAATCAATGGGATAAATGAATTTCCTCCATAAGGTATCAATATCTAAGTAACAATTCTTTCATATAGAGATTTCTACTATAGGATATGAAAGGGTGATGGTGATAATGATAGTGACGATGATGATGATAATGAAATCTTAATATTCTTTTCCCCCTTCAGACTTCTTCTATTGAGGTGTTGTAATCATGATGATGACGTCAACGAGTGATCATGTGAGCAACACCTGACTACACGAAGATAAGAGAGAGAGATTAATATTCTTAATCTTTTGCTTATTTTCATATTGATAGCCCTACCAACAATTTGTTTGGTAGCATTATCTTCCATTACATTTAAGTTACGAAACTGTATGAAACACAAGATGATAAATGATGAATGCACTGGCATCTCATGAAAGGAATGAAAGAATGTTTTACATTAAGAATTTCATGTTTATTTCATTATAAATATTTTAGCATTAAGTTTACTGAAGTAGTACATAATTGTTATATCATTATAATAATTAATTAGCTTGAAGACATTTAGTGATGAAATTTGGAAACTCCTTTTCTACAGGTAAAACTGAGGTGTAATGAAAGTTATAATTTTTAAAGTGTCTGAACATACATCCTCCCTATGTGAACTCTCGAGCGAGACAGTTTCCAGCCCTGTGATTGGCTTATCAACAGCCAATCAAGAGCATTGTAAGGGACAGGCCTAGACAAGAGAGGCACGGCTCATGTGAATCTACTATAGTAAGTGTGACAAACTCAGTTTTAAAATTTTTTAAACTGAACTTCTTATAGGCATTTGCCTAAGCAGTTTTCTCAACTGGGTGTCACAGTTACATAAACAGCCTATTGCAAATGATCTAAGAAGCCTTTTCATCCCCTAATCTACATTCTATATTTCTTATTGTATTTCTTTATTAATGTAAATAAATTCTTCTGTTAAAACAGGATACGTCTCTAGTATAAAAGGCCCATTAATACACTCTGCTTTTAAGCTAAGGACTGTATTTCGGTGGACCGACTTGCACCCTTACCAAGTAGTGAATGACAGAAGTTACATTGGCATATCTCCCACTATATATTTTCCCAATGTAACTTATGTCATTCACGACTTGATAAGGGTGGGAATCAGTCCACCTAAATACAGTCCTTAGCTTTAAACTAGTTTTTTTTAATAGGACTTTCATTTTATGTTAACCTTTACTAACACTTGTCATTTTGTTATATTTCCTATTTTTTTATTTTTAAGGCTAAATCTTATGGGTGAACATATTTTTATGATGAAACAGTTTCAAGTATACTTATCCAGTAATCACATAGCTTAAAGTTCCACTTATACAGCAGCTTGAATTCAAAATATTGCAGTTAACACTTCACACTATTGTGTAGGCAACCAATCCCGTCCACTAGTGGGAGAATATGAATGACTATGAGCAGTAAACTCAGTTTTGTTCATATCTTATGTTCATCAGTGGGGGGGAGGGAGGGCTCTATCATGTAATTACTAGGTAAGTATAATTAAAACTTTTATTATAAAAATATAATATAAATTGAAACAGAAATGCTGCTAGCATTAAATGCACCGCTTGTTTTCTTATCAGTTAAAAGCTACTGGGATAATGCCTCTGGTTGGTGCTCAACCTGTAGTGGCGTGGCAGTATAGCCAGGGGTCACCTCCTACTTAGTGGAAACTTTGCAGCAAAGGAAGTACTCCAATGGCTAACAAAGCATGATAGGTGCCCGCCCTTGGCCTGGGCACAGCACCAAAATAAAACACTTAGATAAATCCACAACCCATCCACTGAGAGTGGTGGTTGCTTCAGGTCCATTGCACCCCTGGCTCTGAAAGACTCAACACCTTATTACAAGGTGGAAAAATAATAGGAAAAAATCCTATGCTTCCTTCCTCTATTATACCATGCCAGTCACTAGATATGACCTAAACACTTTTAACTTGGCAGAATGGACGTAAGAGGCATGAGATACATAAGCTAAAGGGTAAAAGGTTAATGTGGCTTTCTTACCTTGACTTATATGAAGGCAAACTGCTCTCTTAATTCTGAGTGTGCCTCAATGTAAAATTCCATAGGTGTAATATGTTCTTGTCAGTGGATGAAAACATCTTGCCATAAGCAAATGATCCTCTGAAAACTCCAAATAGACAGTGGACCTCCCTATTCTACCACAGTTGTAGAGTATTTGGACTTTCGGAGAACGAATCTAGTGTCGGTCTATAGATGGAGCCAGACGCTTGGGACTGGTGGGCCATCGAGGGAGCTGATGGGAGCTAAGCACAAGATGGCGCTAGGCTGTAACTGGAGCCAAATGAATGGGCACTAGGTGAGCTGAACACCAAACAAGCTCAAGGCTCATGGCTCTATAGCTGGTGTCAGACAGTAGATTACGCCAAATTGTAGCTGTTCCCGACGCCAGCAGAGTTAGGAGTTCTGGTTTCCCTGCTTAGGAAAGTGAAATGCACAGGACAATTATACTTCCAGTAGAATGATGCAGATTGGAAGGGCCATCTGTCCCTGAAAGCTAAAGAGGCTAAAACTCACTAGTATGTCCTAGCCTAACCCATAGGATACTCATAAGGGTGTCTTCCGAGTAAGGGGATTAAGAGAACAATAGGGGAACAAGCAATGAACATGGACATTTATTAAGGTTCCAGGAGACCTGACCCCTTCCGTGCTTTAACACTGGCTCTTACTGCTGCAAAGGAAACACACCTTCAATTTTCGGTTAGGATGTTGACTTCTTGAAAGCCTTGGAAGGGAATCGGATGTTTGCTCTCAGTCTGGATTATGACCTTGACTACCCCCTCAAAAGGGCAACTGTTGTACAGGGGAAGAGGCTTTAGCACTCCTGAGTCAAGATCTCCCTAGAACGTTTTAAAGAATGCAGCAAGTCACAAGTTGACTTCCTTTGCAACTCGGAAATGATACCACTTAGCACTGTTAGTGGAAAGAGGTGAATCATGAACTAATGGGGAAAAAACAAACAAAAGCACTGACTTCTGCACTGAAGGTAAAGGAACAATAAAGTTAATGTTTCTTAAATATCCACAAAGTAAAGGTGGATGCCAACTCCAGAAAGCCACCCCAACTGCTGTAAAAAAAATAATGAAAGAATAGAAGAGAATTCTGCAGTGGCAGAGCGCCTACTCCACAATCCAACAAGCTGATCACTTCAAACACCTTGAATAGATTTCTTAGAAAGTGAACCAACTTGGCTGGGGAAAAACCAGCAATATATTTCGCTCAGGGTCTTCCTTGCTGAAGTAGAAAGCACCATACTGGCTAGCTTAACTGTGTCCCGAGGATAAACTACTCATTTGGAAGACTGGGAAGTCCTTCAAAAAGAAACGAAGGGAAGCATTAACAGTTGGGAGGTGAAGCCTCTTCCAGATTTGACTCTCTTCTGCTGAAACAAACTGGCGACAAGGAGGCCTCTACTGCATTAGAAACAGAGGAAGGTTTGAGAAAAATCTAAAAAGACAACCAAACACTGATGGATGGGGAGCCCAAGCTGGGCCCAGTACTGCCAAAGTAGCACTTGAAGAAGTAAATGAAGAAAAGTGCTGGTGCCAACTGGGGCCTGGGCTTCGATGGCGCTCGGAAACAGCAGTACGCTCGACTATTGGGCCCTCGCCAATCTCTGGGAGCTCGGTCACTACTATTTGCTTGCAGATTACTAAGTGTTCTGGTGATCATGGGTGCTCTGGTGCCAATGGGCTCTCTAATGCCAAAGGGCGCCATGGTGCTATAGGGTATTCAGGAGCCCAAGAATGGTCTTAAGTCTGATATCTTGCACCACTGGGGGCTCAGTAAATGAACTGACGATCTTTCAGACACTACAAGGCATTCCGACTGAGAAAAAATAGATTCTTTGCGAAACAATACGTTGAAAAAAATTCTCTGGACTATCCCAGAAAACTACAAAAAAAAAAAAAAAAAAAGTCTTGTTTCTTTACCCTTCTTGAGAGGCACCTGAGGGGTGGTAGACACGACCACTGCTGACCTTTTCAATGGTTAGTACTCTCGCTAGAGCACCACTGGCACCTCTGTTCAGGGATTGAAGCCTCAGAACTAGAGGAAAATCTATTACTGGAATAGGAGCCTTTTGACTGGTTGTCTGTCTTCACCTGGGATTTTCTACAGGCGCAACTAAGAGGCTGACTACACGGTAGACCCCTTGGACTCCACTGGACAACCAGTATGTCCTTTCCCAGGGAAGAAAAAAAAAAAACACACACTAAAATCTAGGATATCTGGCAGGCTAGATAGCCACCACTTCCACCACACCTCCATGAATTATCTTATCAGTGGCTGTCTGTTGACTCTGAAAAGAGGCTCGACAAGAGCAGCTACCCGGAGCCAAACCTGACAGCCACAGCACCAGGATCCCTAACTCAAAAAGTCAGGACAATCGCACTATATGGACTCCTTTTCATTGGTTGTCTATCAAAACCTGCAGACAACAGGTTCGACTGAGGGTTAACTATCCGGAGGCAAACCCTTATGAACCCCATAGACCGACAGTATACCTTCTCCTAGGTCAGGGGGAGTATGACAGGGACTAGGTTAGGATATTCGATAGGGTCGGAAAGCTACATCATCCTTTGCATATCCAGTAAGATGCCTTTCCAATGGCCATCTGCCAATACCTGGGACCAGCAACAGGTTTGACTGAGGGAGCGACTACTTATGTGTAAAGCCCCACCCCCCTCTCTTGGGTTACCAGTCTGACTCCTCCCCTGCACTGTGGAGTATGACAATAACCTTCACCTAGGAGAACCAAGGACGAATAGCCACCTCCTCCACTGCACAACACTCCAATATCACAGGGTCAACACTCCTAAACCTGACACACATTATTTTTTAGTTTTATCTCATCAGCATCATAATCTTCCAGAAAAGGAGTCTATACAGTAATACCTTAATCTTACGCGATTCAAGTTGTGCAAATTCACAATAGCGCAAACTTTTCATTGGAACCAAACTAATTATCATATGTGAGTATTTCACACAAAAGCAACATTTTGGAATCCTGGAGGAACCCTACAAAGGTGTTTGATCAATTTCTTTTAATGTAATTTATAAGTTTTCAAGCTTTTATTTATACGAGGGTTGTCCGTAAAAGAAAGTTCCCAAAGATTTTTCACAATGAAAAACATGATTATTGGCATTGAATAATACATTTTTGGAAAGCTTAAAACTTTTTCCTATTTTTTGACAATCGCTGTTGTGATCAATGCATTTTTGCATGCGGTGTACCATCTTCTTTAAGCCTGAATAGTAGAACTCTCCTGCCGCTCCGCGAAGGTGGCTTAAAACCTTTTCTTTCAGCTCCTCTCTGGTTCTGAAATGCTAATGTACGTCTGTCTTTGAATTCTCTGCACCATTTGCGCCTGTGTTGTACACTCATACTTTTCTCCGTAGACTTCACACAGTTGGGAATGAATATCCACTAGTGCAGTGTGAGCGTGATTCGCACCTGGCGGGAGAAGCGAGTGGGAGCTCCATCTCTATCGGCTGCCAAGCCAAGGCTGAGCGTCGCAGACAGCTCCCCGGAGTGGGGGACTGGGAAAGGGGGAACCAAGCTACACGCCAGTGTCACCGGATCCCGCGGAACAGCGTTCCTCGCAACAGCAGCTCCTTGAGAACCTTATTATATTGACAACCCAAGTAAATTAAATAACATTAAATTATAAAAATAATTTCTCTCTCTCTCTCTCTCTTTTACCGAGATGAGAGAACTTTTATGGTACATGTAGTATGTATACTATGTTTATTAATATTTTCAATTATTATTAATAATACAAATAACAATATAACTGTAATTACAAAATTTGTGACAGTACTTTAAAGAAATAAACTTTCCATTTCACTTTTAACTAAGAACAACTCTATCTCTCACTCTCTTACTGAGATGAGAGAATTTTTATGATACATCTACTACACGTTTATTAGTATTGCAAATAATAATAATAATAACTTTCACCTTTACCTTCTAGAACTGTAAATGCCTGTTCTAAAACAGACACCCAAGTTGTATTAATCCAAATTAAAAAGCACTGTTTATTCATGAAAAGTAATTTCAAAAACAGAGAGAAAGAGACAGAATAAAGAATTCTTAATAGTTGTTGAGACTTCTAAATATAGATTGGTTGGCCGGGAGGGGAGAAAGAAAAGAGAACTATGTTAAACATATGTAATCTTCACACAATCCTATATTTTTACCACAATCCTATATTTTTACCAACTATTTGCTTCTTTTTTTATGGGTAAGGTGTTAAGCTAACTTTTAAATGGAATTACAGTAAATTTAATTTCATTTAATACTTAGCTTAATATTTAGAGAGCATGATTAGGGTCACATTTAGTATTCAAACTCTAAAGGTAAGCATTATTAGCATTTTTAGTGACCGCCAAACTTACGCGAAAATTCCCCTTGCGCGAGGGGGTCTGAAATCTAACCTCGCATAAGTTCGGGGTATTACTGCAGTTCTTCTCTTTTTGTATGATCTTCTATTTGGTCATATTAGACACTGACCATGGGTGCTCGTGGATGCTTTTTGGGTGCTCATGGATGCCCATAGACACTCCTGACAGCTAAAAAACACATGGGCGCTCATGGACATTCTGGCACTTATGAGCACTCAAAGATGCTCTGGCGCTTATGAGCACTTATGGACGCTCTGGTGCTTATAAGAACTTTGACACTTGCTTCCCTAGAGCCTCTGTTCAGGGTGCTTATGGGAGCTTAAGCACTTATGGGCACTGGCGCTCGGGCCATTGTAGCATCTGCGCCATAAGGAAGAAGGCACTAATATGTGTCCTCGAACACTCGTAGTACGAGTTGGTGTCATGTTGAAGTGAGCACTTCTGCTTGAAGAGAGGAGTTTACACAATCTCCGCATCAACTTAGATGCGTGCCTTCCTTGTGGAGGAGAAATGAGAAGTCTAAAAAAATTCTTCAAAATTAACTGCCGAAGCAAGTATTATCCCGAGTAATTGCTGGGACAGACTCTCAGCTGATGATAACATTGTCTTCCATAAGTACCATTCTCTCCTACTACTGTCTGGCCTTACACTTTAATTCTTTGCAAGGGAAAATGCAAGGATTAAATAAATATAATTTACCAACTGATAGCAAGACTAGGTTTGGCGAACAAAATGCTCTAAACTTTGCCCCAAAATGGAATGACAAAATATTCCAGAATTAGCTTTAAAGCAAATATTGATCAAACAGTTTACAAGTAGCTTACGGCCTATAAACATCAACGCACAAATCTTGGCCTAAAGGAATGACCAAGATACAAGAATTCAGGTTTTAGGGCAATTGTTCAACGATGTCTAGTGAATCGCCTACTCTCTATAAACATCATCAAAGTAGAAAAATAATTTTTTTGGCCTATGTGGATGGCATCAGATAACAAAACTACCTATTTTGAGGACAAAACTAAATAGGCAGCTCACAAGAAGCTTATGAATGATGAACATTCACAAATACTTTTAAGGCAGTCATTTAACATCTACTGAATATATAAACAACACTGTTTAACAACGTCTAGTGAATATACAAACACCATTGTTTAACGACGTCCAGTGCATATATATAGAACACTGATGTAAAATCTGGGCTAAAGTAAGATACAAGATTTACCTCCAAGGCAAAACAAAATTGGCAACTCACAAGATGCCTACGCAAAAAAAAAAAAAAAGGCAAAAAATGTCTAGCTTTTAATCTAAAAGAATGACTAAATATTCAAGTATTTCCCTGAGGTAATAACCAGTTTTTTTAGTATTATACTCTGAAAACACGCTTCAAAAATTAAATAACACGGCTAAACTATATATAGCAAGGGTTTACAAGTAATGAAGCCCGGTAAACAGAAAAACAATTTAAGTTTAGCCTAAACGTAACATACAATAATTACTTTGGGGACCTAACTATCATTACTGGCTCGCAAGCATAAACAAAGACTAGTTGATGAATCAACTCAATACTGTAATAACAAAAAGGTAAAAAAACTCATCCTGAGATTCCACTGAAAGTTACTAAAATATGCATTCCAGTGGAAATGCACACCACTGAAATCCAGTTAAATAACCAGAAAATAATGAACAAGCTACTGCCGTCACTGGTGTTTACCAGACAACAGAAGGTACAAAACTGAGTTTGCTGCTCATAGTCATTCTTACACAATGGTGTGAAGTGTTATCAGCAAAATTTTAATTTCAAGCTGCTGTTTAAGTGGACATTATAGCTGTGTAATTACTGGGTAAGTTACATAATTAAAAATTCTAATTACGTACAGTTTCTCCTCTTTCACTGTTGCCTTGCTTAGTTGTAGTTTAGGAAACTTTCCTCTTCTAAAGTAATCTTGCTTAAGTGTGCACTTAAAGTGGCTTCTAACTAATGTATCTTTTCTGCTAATTTTGTTTTTGGGAAAACATTCTTTAAATACTTGGGAGAACCAGACATTGGTTTGATGCACACGGGAAATAAGATATTCTTGGACTATATGTGATATTCTTATCCACCAATGCAGCATTTATATCTGCATATTTCTTGATGGTCTTACATTCAAGCAAACCACAAACTGAAAACAAATCTAGCAAGCATGTAATTTTATCGTAATCCTATGTTTGGAATAATTTCTGCACTAAAGTAGTTTGGAACCATTGCACACAGGTTGTCACCAAATTTGATTTACAGTAAGCAATAATTCTACGGTTTATGAGGCCCTGCTGATAAAAATTAAAAATCTTCCCAAGTTGCAAGTTCCAAATAGTGAATCAAAATGCATGTAGATTTTGATTGCCTTTACACTCTTACTCATAATCTAATTTTGGTAAAACTTATTTCTGAAGTTCTGTTTATTTTCGGTTTCCCCAGTTGCCATGCATGCTTGAGAGGGCCACAGCTTTTCAGATAGGTGTAGTAGTTCCTTGATCAACAAGTCACAGTTAGGAAATGGATGTACTGCTCTATGATGACTGCCCCAAATGAAACCACTCATGTGTGAATCACTGTTCATACCAGAGGGCCTGCCAGTCCAAGAATACATCTACCTCCCTGAGTATATATCTTAACAATACAACTTTCCACACACTTGCGCCCATTCAGTACAAGACAAAGCTAGAAGATAGAAGAATGGAAACTGAAGCAGATATATGATCAAGGTAGAAAGGGGATATAACTACAGCCCAAAGGGGTTCTCCAAAACAGCTCTTTAGTAATGTGCTTTATGAGGCATTAAAGGCATTTATATCTACAGGTTGTTTTGTGTGAGGATAACAGTTAACAGAAGATAGTCATTATGAAAACCACTAAGAATGCCAAAGGGCTTATGTACAGTATCAATGTATACAAAAGATAAAGATATTGTTTAAAAAATGAAAACTACAAGACTGCCGATATATATAAGCTATAACAACTAGATATAAAAATATTATTTAAAAACTGACAACTACAAGACTACCGAGATATATAAGCTATAACTTTGGCTAATACCAAAGAGCCCAAAAATGTTTGTATAACAAATAAGGACTGTGCACAAAATTTAATTAGCATACAGAGCCACAGCAAGACTGAATGCTGTTTCATCTGCTTCTAAAAAACTGAAAAATACCAAGATTCCACCACTTACCACGGCCACCCATTCCTCTACCCCTTCTGGCACGTGGACCATCATCAATAAGGAGATTCTCCAAAGGCAGAGACTCAGGCAGAATGAAATACCTAATGTTGTTTCCTCGAATAGTAAGTGTGTCGTAACTAACAGGTTCACTATTTTTCAGCGTCATCTTCACACTTTTTAAATGTGTGTTCATTGCAACATCCACACCTGTAACAAAATATTTTCATATTATGCAGTCAAATCATGTCACTTGCAATACAATGAAAACTTGTTAAAATGCTTTTAAACACTTCAAGAACTAGTAAATGCTCAAGTAAAGTTCACCAACTGACCTGTAATGGTTCCCTGAACTTGTGTTCCATTTTTCAATTCAATTGTCACTGTCTCATGACTGAGTTTCATAAGAAACCTGAAAAGATAAACAATATGGTATCAGGTGCTAACCTACAATCAAGTTAAACTTCCTCGCATATCAGACAAATAAATTGTTAGTTTTATACGAGAACAAGGTCTATGAGTATGGTGACCCTTTTAAATACTGTATTAAATTTTAGTTACAAAAATAATTTCATTGCACTAAAACTGGAAAGAGGACATAGCAATAAGTCTTGTCAATTTTGTCTAACCCAGTTATATTTCAAGGTTCACATCAATGCAACTACAGTACAAGTTATGGAGGAATGATATTTTGTCTGGAATAATAGGAAAATCCATACATAACTCAAGTCAGTACAACATTATGTATATATGACTGATAAATTTGTTAAAATCACTTATAGTATATTTTACATTAAGGTCCAGATCAGATTACATACAATAAATGGAATGATACTTTGCCATTGAATACACTTGGATAGTACACTAAGACTACTGAATAAACTGAATTATCTTTTCATTGGCAAGGGATAGATTTAAATCTTGCACCACTATCAATGGTTAGCCTATCCCCTTAGCAGGGTTTACTCTTATATTTATATATACAGTGGTTTGAAGAGCTGAGATACATTCCCACTTTAACAGGGCTAGTATATATGATTGTGTAAAATGAGAGGTGAAACTTGGAGCACCATAAACAGCTGGAGGAAATTAAAAAGAACTCTTAGGACCATCTGAAATTTAGCACTCTGCTAAAGGACCATCTGTAGTTTGGCACTCTGCTAAATATGTTACTCCCATTCTCAGAAGCATTTACACTTCATTAACCCTTAAACGCCGACTGGACGTATTTTACGTCTACATTTTTTGTCTCTCGGGTGCCGACTGGACGTATTTTACGTCGACATACAAAAGTTTTTTTAAAAATTCGCGGAAAAATACTTTTAGGCCTACCAGCCGAAAACTCTTGAATCACGCGCCTTGGGGGATGCTGGGAGTTCACGGATCAAGGTGTTGTTTTGTTTACAATCGTTACGCAGGTGCGCAAGCGCGAATTTCTTTCTTGCCGCACTAAAAAGTATCTGTGACACATCTCTGAAATTATTTCGTCACTTTGACATAATTTTTGTACCATTTTAAATTAGCCGTTACATAGAGTATTATATATGAAAATGTGCGCATTTTTATGTAGAATACAACAAAAAAATACTCATGATTGTAGCTTTATCAAGTTTTAAGATATTTACATATAAATAACGATAAGTGCCAAAATTTCAACCTTACGGTCAACTTTGAACTCTACCAAAATGGTCGAAAAACGCAATTGTAAGCTAAAACTCTTATATTTTAGTAATATTCAATCATTTAACTTAATTTTGCAACTAATTGGAAGTGTCTAGCACAATATTTCGATTTATGGTGAATTTATGAAAAAACTTTTTCCTTACGTCCGCGCGGTAACTTCCGAAAATAATCATACATGCGATTGTGGTAATGTTTGCACCATTTTAAATTAGCCGTTACATAAAGTTTTATATATGAAAATGTGCGCAATTTCATGCACAATACAACTAAAAACAACCCATGGTTGTAGCTTTTATCAATTTTGAAATATTTTCATATAAAAAATGATGTGACAAATTTTCAACCTTCGGTCAATTTTGACTACCGAAATGGTCGAAAAACGCAATTGTAAGCTAAAACGCCTATATTCTAGTAATATTCAAGCATTTACCTTCATTTTGCAACAAATTGGAAGTCTCTAGCACAATATGACAATTTGTCGAAAATTGCATTTTTCCTAACTATACAAACCTGAGGTCCTTTAACAATAGGAAGTAGCTAGCGGCAGCTGGAACGGTCGTAAGCTTCGAACAAGGGGAGAACGGTAGTTAACTGCTTGTCAACCGATCGTCGAATGGGAGGTAAACAAATCACTTTTGCTTTTGGCCCATGCAAAAACGCAGAGTGAGGGGTGGCATGAGGAGGGACTATATGTAAAGGACCTCAGGTTTGTATAGTTAGGAAAAATGCAATTTTCGACAAATTGTCATTTGTTCCGATACGTAATACAAACCCTCGGTCCTTTAACAATAGGAAGACTCACTTCTTGGTGGGAGGAATCTGAGTCTTTTGATGAACAGACTGGTGTTCGTCCATCCCTGGAATGCCTCCCTGGTCGTAAGAGCGAGGGAGGGATCCAAGCCTCTGTCCGATTGATCGGGGTGTGCACCGCAGGATCAATGGTCAGACCTCTGGGCCGAGTACTAAGAGAGAGGCAAGCGTATCTCTTTGTACCAGCATTGTAAGAACTTTTTCCTTTACATAGCAAAATGTAAAGTAATGGGTTTGTCTCATGTCGGCATCCACTTTCTCCCCCTTGTTGGAGAAAGTGTGGATATTTACTCCTATCTCTAGTTAAAGAGGTAGGATGGAGCTCTGTTGAATAGCTTACCTGCATCTGACTCCCTTCCAGCAAGGTAACGACCGTATCCCTCTGCCCACAGGTAGAGTAGAAAAAGATGGTGAAGAGAAGCCAGTCACTCTCTCATTCACGCATTCATTCTCCCAGTCATACCAGGAATCGATGCTGTTTCTGCCTGCTCGGTGCTGGGTAAGCTTACACGTGTTGAGCACCACCACAGGTCCCAAGGAAAAAGTATTCCAAGGACTTGTGGGCAATATCCCGAAGGTAGAAGGACGTGAAGGTGGTCTGGTTGGCCCAGACACCTGCCTTCAGGACCTGCGCCACGGAGAATTACTTACGGAACGCTAAGGAGGATCCGATACCTCTGACTTCGTGGGCTCTCGGTCGGAGCGTACGGATGTCGTCGCTACCATCAGCTTCGTACGCTCTCCTGATACCTCACGCAGCCAGAAAGAAAGGTGTTCTTGGAGGACTTCTTTCTTGGTAACCCCAGTGCTAACGAAGAGGCGTCGACACTCAGGCCTGAGATGTCGAGTTCTCTTCAGATAGCGCCGTAGCGCCCTCACAGGACAAAGCAGCATCTCATCCGCATCGTTATCGGTGAAGTCCAGGAGGGGAGGGGGATCGTGAAAGACTCGAACCTATCGTCAGGGATCGACGGATTCTGAGTCTTAGCTACGAAGTTCGGGACGAAATCGAGCGTCACAGATCCCCAGCCTCTGGTATGTTTAACATCATAAGAAAGGCCATGTAGTTCCCCTATCTCTTCGCCGATGCCAGGGCCAGCAAGAAGAGGGTCTTGAGGGTCAGATCCCTGTCTGACGACTCTCGGAGCGGCTCGAATGGTCTTCGAGTCAAACTCCTAAGTACGAGAGTCACATCCCACGCAGGGGGACCTGAGTTGTTCCCTGGGTGGGCAAGACCTTTCGAAGCTCCCTCATTAGCAAGGATATCTCGAACGAATTCGAGATGTCCAGTCCCCTCAGTCTTAGGACGAGAGCCAGGGTGGGCGGCTCTATATCCTTTAAACTGTGGGTACTGAGAGGAGCTTCTCTCGGCGGAAGAAACACGAGGAAATCCGCTACCTGCTGAAGAGTGGGTCTGAGAGGAGACAGACCCTGTCTACGACACCAACCAACAGAAGACGGCCCACTTCCCCTGGTACACAGCTGCAGAGGACTGTCGGACGTGTCCAGCCATCTCTGTTGCTGCGCTACTGCAAAAGCCTCTCGTTCGCAAGAGATGGTGGATAACAGCCAGCCGTGAAGTTGAAGGGACTGGACTGCTTGGTGGTACCGTTCACGTGTGGCTGGGGCTAGAAGGTTGTGCCAAGTTGGGTAGCTCTCTCGTGCGTCCGCAAGAAGAGCCAGCAGGTCCGGATACCAAACGGCTTGTGGCCGTTTGGGAGCCACCAGGATCATTCTGAGATTGGGATTGACCAGCGCTCGACTGATCACTTTCCGAATCAGACAGAAGGGAGGAAAGGCGTACGCGAAGAGGTTGTCCCAGGGGTGTTGGAGAGCGTCCTCTGCAGCTGCCCATGGGTCCGGCACAGCTGAAAAGAAAACCTGAAGTTTTCTGTTGTGCCGGGTGGCGAACAGGTCTACGACCGGTCCGCCCCCTCCCCCACAGGTTGAAGAGCCTTTCCGCTACTCTTGGTGTAGAAAGACATTCGGGTCCCTATCACCTGATCCACCCGGCGGCTGAGCTTGTCTGACCTACTTACATTCCTCTTGCCTGGAAATGTAGCGTGCTGACAGCTCTATCGAGTGAGCCGTGGCCCACTCGTGCACCTGCACCGTCAACTGATGGAGCGGAAGAGACACCAGCCCCCCCTGCTTGTTGACATATGCCACTACTGTGGTGTTGTCGCACATCAACACCACTGAGTGTCCCACCAAGCGGTCATGAAACTCTTGGAGAGCGTTGAACGCCGCCTTGAGTTCCAGGACATTGATGTGAAGGTGCTTTTCGTGATGGTCCCACACACCTGCAGTCAGCAACTCCTCCAGGTGTGCGCCCCATCCCTCGGTCGATGCGTTCTAGAGAACAGAAGCATCTCCGGGGGGGGAGTGCGTATGGGCACTCCTCTTAAGAGGTTCTTGTCGTCGAGCCACCAGGCTAGGTCCTGCCTCACCTTGTCCGTGATAGCACGGGAAAGTAAGGAGGATCCTTGGCCTGAGACCAAACTCTCCCTTAGTCTCCACTGGAGAGACCGCAGGTGAAGACGCCCGTGAGGGACTAACTTCTCGAGTGACGACAGATAGGCCGATCACGACTTGCCATTGCTGTGCTGCTGTCCTGACCGAGACAGGAACCGGCCGGCTGCCTCCCTGAATTTGCTGATACGCAAGTCTGCGGGAAAGACTTGCCCTGCTACCGTGTCTATCAGCATACCCAGGTACTTCATCTTCTGCTTGGGCTCGAGATCGGACTTCTCGTAGTTTATCACGATCCCCAGATCGCGACAAAACTTGAGGAGTCGATCTCTGTCCTGTAGCAACTGCGAGCGGGAGCTCGCCAGGACTAGCCAATCGTCGAGATACTCAGAAGACGTATCCCGTTCGAATGGGCCCAAGCCGACACCAGAGTGAACACTCGCGTGAACACCTGTGGGGCGGTTGAGAGACCGAAACAAAGTGCCCTGAATTGGTACACCACGTCCCCGTCGGAAGATGAAGCGGAGGTACTTTCTGGAGGACTGATGGATGGGTAGTTTGAAAATACGCGTCCCTTCAAGTCCACTGAAAGTATGAAATCGTTCCCCTGATCGAGTCGAGCACTGAGCGTGCCGACTCCATCGTGAACCGCGTCGTGCGAACGAAGCGGTTTCAGGGGAGAGAGGTCTATCACCGGACGCCAGCCCCCCCGATGCCTTCTCCACTAGGAAGAGGCGGCTGTAAAAGCCCGGTGACTGGTCCTCCACGATTTCTACAGCTCGTTTCGCCAGCATGGTCTTGATCTCCTGTCGAAGAGCGTTGTCCTTGCTGATCCCCAGACATAGGTCTGTAGATGGACCGGTTTGGAGATGAGAGGGGGGGCCGAGACTCGAAGGGTAGCAGATATCCCTCCCGAAGGACGTCTACTATCCAGTTCTCGGCGCCGTAGCGCTGCCAAGTCGCCCAATGGCTCGCTAGGCACCCCCCCCCACTTCCGGCAGCAGGTGAGGGGGAACGCCGTCACCCTAGCGTTTCCCTCCTCGTTTCGACTTCTTTCCAGCACCTCCTCGGGGAAAGGAGGCTGTGGGAGGAGGGCTGGTTGCGGCCTCCTCTATCAGAAGTTGAAACAACAGGATGTCTTCACACGGGGTTTTGGACGTGCAACCGTCTTCGCCGCCGTGGAAGCGCTAGCCAAGCTCTTTGGTTTGCTGCAGTTACTCGAGATTGCCCAGAAACCTTCGAGATGCCTGGTGGACTAAGCGGTCACTCTCGTCAGTGCGCCGCCGTTCCACCGCAGCGTCCACCATCTTCCGGAAAGAGAGCTGGGGAACTCCTAAGAGGTCCATTTCGTAGCCCGAGTGCCTACCTCAGCGCCCGGCCCCCTTGGTCACTCGGGTAAGGACTCGCGTCCCTACGTCGAAGAACCAAGTTGGTTCCCACGAGGTTAGCAGTTCTGATGGGCGAGGGGTAAGAGATTGCTCTTCCTCCAGACTGGCACAGTCTCCTGAAAGAAGCATCGTCTTCGAGAGCAGAACTCCCAGAGCCGGCCGCTACTTTGGATATTGTGAGGGACCACAAATCCAACCATGGAAACATGCCTGGAATGCTGCCATAGCGGTAGATCCAGGGCAAGTGCCTCCTGCTGCGAGAACCATAGGTTCTCCGACAGGAGCTGCTGCAGGGACACACCTGGAGTCAGCCTCGCTAACTCCCGGGTTAACCTGTTTCGGCAGTATCGGGTCTTCCGAAGGCACGTAAAATCGCCTCTGTCGCTGTAGAGGAGGAGGAAGCAGCTTAGAGGACCGTCCGGATTTTAGCAAGTCCTCCCGTCCGGGAGACGAGATTCTCCACCTGATCCAGGACCGAGTCCGCAAGCTCCGATCGTGGCAACCCCACCATCATTTTGGGCTCCCTCTTGGGACCACCCCAAAATGATTCGAGCCGGGACGTGGGCTCTGCCGGTGGTAGCGGCGATCCTTCCGCAAGGTCATTATGCAGACGCATCAGCTTAATGACCTCTGCGAAGTTCCTCTGTATCTCAGGAGTTACAGCGTCTGTGGAGTAGGACCGTCCAGTCCCTCCAGCAAGAGCATATCCCTCGATACCCCTCCTTCAGAAGGAGGAACAGCGACAGACCCCTGACGGTCGCCTCCAACTACTTGCGCGTACGTTCCTGGTCGGTCCTAAGACCGTGCCTGAGCCGTACGGCGTCATAGCTGGGTCACGAGCGGCGCACCTCTCGTGATCGCTCCTCGGTACCTCGCTCCTCCCGGTATAGCCCGAGGAGGTTGAAGGTACGGGAGAGGCAGGACCTGACGCTCCCCCCTCGCTCGCTGGCGGACCAGCGTGCGTGGAGGGCTGCTGCTGATCGTCAACCCGCGGTGACGGTCGGGCAGCAGGCCTAGCCTTGCCGCTCGCCTGGGGCGATTGGCTCGGCTGAGAACGTCGAGACCGATCTCTAGCGTCAGGCGAGCTGCCGCTGGTCACGTCTCCGCCCGCCCGGGTCCCATCGGGAGAAGGCGGACGGGTGACCTGCTAGGCTCTCTGTCGCGCGAGACGGCCAGCGTCCTCTCGGCGCGTTCAAACCGCTGGTACCAGCCGTGGCTGGTACCGGCGGCCGTGGGGACTCCTTCCTCGCCTCAACCCGTGGCGGTCAGCGACCGTCACGTCAGCCCGAGCAGCCAGTTGATCGCTGCGAGAGCGTCCACTGGCCTGGCGAGAGTGTCGTGCACGACTCTCGCCAGTCTTCTGCTCCGCGCCGCTGTCTTGACGTCGAGCGAGCTCGGGCGTCAAAACTTTGGCTGGACGGTCCTCTTTGGAAAGAGCGTCCACTCGGTGCTTCTCGCGAACGAGAAGCGGCCGAGACGGAAACCTGGTTTAGCGGCAGAACCGCTAGCACCAGGATGAGGACGCACCAGCCGAGGCTGGTGCACTCTGGTCCCCGTCGACTTCTTCTTTGCAGAAGAAGCGACGGGCCCCGTTCCCGAAGGAACAGGAGGACCAGCAGAAGAGCTCCCCAGCTCCGCCTGAGCGAGCCGGGCCCTTAGAAGATCCCGAAGGAGTCTTCTTAGGGGGGAGGAGGAGGCAACCTTCTTCTTCTTCGGCTGTTTAGCCTTAGAAGTCGAAGGGGAAGGAGAGGCAGCAGACGACGAAGAAGACGACGAAGACGACGACGGCACCTTCTTCCTCTTCTTCTTCGCCAGGCTCGCAGAACAGACGTCAGGTCTTCCATCCAGGAGGAGCCGGGGCAGTTGCCGAAGCAAACAGGGCCCGACTGCACCTGTCCGGAAAGACCTGAGACTGGACAGCACCACCAACAGCAGAACAACAGGAACAGGTCCGGGAACAGCAGGAACGGCAGGAACATCTGAAAGAGAATGTGCAGGCCCCTGATCTGAAAAGAATGAGCGGCTGGGACAGCAAACAGGTACGGCAGGCACGGCAGGTACCACAGGAGAGCCAGGCGTCCTGTCGGCAGTTACCGTCATCCTCGGCACTGGCGGCAGGTCCACCAGGGGGGTAACTTTTTGGGCAGCGGGAAGTACGGGGTCTGGCAATACAAAGAATCCAGGTGGTGGTGGCACCGTCCTCTTTGGCACGGCAGTAATGGGTTTTTGTATAGCAGCCGTGGGTGTCAACCGACATTATATGTGGCGTATACACCAGATGCGGTGGCATCTCATATGCTGGTGTCGTTACTGTGGAGTAGTAGTGGTCACCGCACCATGAGTGACACTGCCGACCCCGCCAACCGCTGAATCAACCCTTGGATGCTGGGCACTCCCTGCAGTCCCAGCGACTCCCACACCTGTCCCAGGTCGTCCTTCGCTGATGGCACACTGCGGAAGCAACAGTCGGGTAGTTAGAGGGGTTTCCTCACGCCTGGGGGGGAGAAGCACCCCCACAGAGCGGGACGGAAGACCCCGAGTACAGCTGTACGTCCGGGTAGCGGGCGCCCTCATCCACACTCGACGGATCGAGAGAGGAGAAGGACTCCGTACCCCCCCCGCAGGGGAAGGCGCGAAAACGTGGGGGCTGGCCGGGGGGCAGGAAAGAGGACGAAGTGTCCGTTACCAAAGGAGTCACTGGACTTTCCGATGACTTCTTGGGCGGCCTAAGTCTCTTCCTGCCCTCGTACAGCACCCACTGCGCCTCGGACCCAATTCATACATATGACACATGGGCTCGTTGCGGGAGCACTCTCGCCCCCGACAACGAGTACAAACCTCGTGAGGGTCCACATCAACAAATGATCTAAAACCTCCACATCTACGCCCCTCCAGCCCGGGACACACTCTACGGGCGACTGGAGGGCGCGGTGATATCTCCATTTCTTCCTCACTCATTGCAAGATTCAATAAAGAAATGTACAAGTACTTACAGTCACTCTGATTTATACAGAAAGAGAGGGCAAATACTCAAACTCAAAGCAAACGACAAAGCGGGCAGAGCGATGACGAACACGTCCTTCCCACACACGGCCGAAAGCAAAAGTGATTTGTTACCTCCCGCGCGACGATCGGACAAGCAGTTAACTACCGTTCTCCCCTTGTTCGAAGCTTACGACCGTTCCAGCTGCCGCTAGCTACTTCCTATTGTTAAAGGACCGAGGGTTTGTATTACGTATCGGAAACAAATTTCGATTATAGTGAATTTAAGAAAAAACATAATATTTTCTTTACGTCCCGCGCGGTAACAATCTTCCGAAAAAAATCATACGTGCGATTGTGGTAATGTTTGCACCATTTTTTTAAATTAGCCATTACATAACGTTTTATATATGAAAATGTGCGCAATTTCATGTATAATACAACAATAAATAGTTGAAGGTTGTAGCTATTCTTTCATTTTCGAAATATTTGCATATAAATCACGATAAATAGAAAAAAAACCACGTCGGTCAAATTGACTCTACCGAAATGGTCGAAAAACGCAATTGTAAGATAAAACTCTTACAGTCTAGTAATATTCAGTCATTTATCTTCATCATGAAACAAATTCGAAGTCTCTAGCACAATATTTAAATTTATGGTGAATATTTTTAAAAAAAACTTTCCTTCCCTCCGCGCGCGGATTCTCCGCCACAAATCTCCGAAATGTGGTAAGTCCCATTCTCGGAATATTTGCTCCGTTTCATAATTAGGCATTTCATCAGAGTTTTATATATGAAAATGTGCGCAATTTCATGTTAAGAATAAAACGAAAAATATTTGAAAGTTGTAGCTTTCTTATTTCCGAAATAATTGCATATAAAAAAATATATATATAAAAAATTCGACATTCGGTCAACTTTAGCTCGTCAGATATGGTCGAAAACTGCATTTGTAAGCTAATATTCTTACAGTATAGTAATATTCAATCATTTGTCTTCATTCTGAAAATGGTATTGTTATGATACAATAAAGTTTTATGCATACTTACCTGGCAGGTATATATATAGCTTATCCTCTTGACGCACTGGCAGAATTTCAAAACTCGCGGCAACCGCTAGTACACTGGTAGTTCAGGTGATGGCCACCCCGCTCCCGTGGCGCTGGTACTTGGAACTATTCCGTTTTCCTCAGATTTTCTCTGAACCCTGTCTCCTGAGGGGAGGAGGGTGGGAATTTAATTATATATACCTGCCAGGTAAGTATGCATAAAACTGTATTGTATCATAACAATACCATTTTATGCATGACACTTACCTGGCAGGTATATATATAGCTGATTGACACATTTGGAGGTGGGTCATAGACAGCAACATCGTCATAATTCAAAAATTTAACCAAATTTTTAGAACTATATATTATGTTCCTTACCTGCTAAGGTAGCTGACTTCGTAGGTCCTGCCTCTTAGCCTGCTAAACCTTAGTAGCTCTCAACTAGGACGTGACCTGTTTGTTGAGAAAGCTAACAATAAGGGCCTGACAACTGGACGTGACCAATTCGTTGACAGAGAACCCTAGCCCTCATTCACCACGGGCATTCATGCTAGGAAAGTTAGTCACTGAACCACACACACATATAATACACCACTAATCACCAGACTGAGTTGGTCTTTAACCTCCTCAGACAACCATAAAAACACTATAAACCTAATTAAAATAAAATCCTAGCATGTTATTAGGTTATGGGGTGGAAACTCCTTTGCCCAGTACTGTACCTGAGGATACATACGGGCCTAACGTTTGACAATTATCAAAAGTTGTCTTCACGTCTCTAAGGTAATGCGAGGCAAACACAGAGTTTGTCCTCCAATACGTTGAATCTATAATGTCCTTGAGGGCTAAATTTTTTCCTGAATGCCTAAGGACGTAGCTACTGCTCTCACCTCATGAGCTTTAACTTTAATTAAACCGAAGCATTCTTCTTGACAAAGCAACAATGAGCATCTTTAATGACTTCTCTTACAAAGAAAGCCATTGCGTTTTTAGACATAGGTCTAGTAGGATCTTTAACAGAGCACCACAGAGAACATGAAGTTCCCCTAATGCTTCTTGTTCTTTCTACGTAAAACCGTAAGGCTCTTACTGGCAAAGAACCCTTTCTTGTTCTTGACCTACCAGATCAGCCAGTCCTTCAATCTCAAATGATCTTGGCCATGGATGCGAAGGATTCTCATTCTGCTAAGAACTCCTGTTGAAAAGAACAAACTGCTTTGTTGTGCTTCCAACCTATTTGCTTTGTCAATAGCTTGCAGCTCGCTAATCCTTTTAGCTGTAGCTAAGGCTACTAAGAAAATAGTTTTCTTAGTTAGTTCTCGCAACGGCGCACTGCCCATAGGTTCGAACTTATCCGTCTCCAAGAATTTGAGAACGACGTCCAAATTCCAAGAAGGGGTTCTGCACCGTCGATCCTTCTTTGTATCAAACGATCTGAGGAGATCTCTAAGATCTGCGTCATTGGACAGGTTTAAACCTCTGTGTCTAAACACTGCCGACAACATACACTTATAGCCTCTAATCGTCTGATTAGCCAAACCTAGTTCTTTCTTCAGGTATAGCAGGAAATCTGCAATCTGAGTCACAGAGGTACTGGATGAAGAAATCTTCCGATTCTTGCACCATCTACGGAAGTTGTCCCACTTCGACTGGTACACTTTGATAGTCGATGTTCTTCGTGCTCTTGCAACTGCCTTCGCTGCTTCTCTAGTTCTTCGCTCCAAAGGCCTGACTCCTCCCGAGGGCCCAGCGTCGCTCCCCAGCCTGCGTCTGACGCGTCGTTCGAAAAATAATATCCGGTCTGGGTTCCTCTGCTGGAGTGAACGTACCCTCTGACAACCTCTCCGGAACTAGCCACCACTTTAGTTTTCCTCCTTTATCTTTGGAGAATTGGAAAACCGGAAGGAATCTGGTTGCGATCTTCTTGGCCAGACTTCGTTCAGAAAGAACTGTAAGGGCCTCATGTGAAGTCTCCCTAGTGAAATGAACCGCTCTAACGAGAGTGTCCCCAGCAGGCTCATCCACTCTCTCGCTGAGCATTGGTCTTTCAATAGGAATTCTTGCACTTTCCGTATACACATGGTCTGCCTTTCGGGTGACGGAAAAGCCCGAAAAGTCATGAGGATATCCGAATCCCCAAATAAACTATTTCCTGAGATGGGATCAGTCGTGACTTTTTCCAGGTTCACCATCAGACCAGTTGCTGGGTTAAATCCAATGTTACGTTCGTGTCCTCCAGACATTGCTGTTTTGATTGTGCTCTTATGAGCCAATCGTCGAGGTAGAGAGAGACTCTGACTCCTGCAAATGAAGCCACTTCGCCACATTCGACATCATTCTTGTAAAAATTTGAGGCGCCGTGCACAGCCCGAAACACAGGGCTTTGAATTGATAAATCCTTCCCTGGATCACGAATCTCAGATATTTCCTGGACCTTGGATGAATTGGAATATGGAAGTACGCATCCTGAAGGTCCAGTGTTACCATCCAGTCGCCTGGTCGTACCGCTGCCAGTACTGAATCGTTCGTCTCCATCGTAAACTTGGTCTTTTCTACGAACAAGTTTAGCTGGCTTACGTCCAGTACCGGCCTCCAACCTCCTGATGATTTCGGTACTAGAAACAGACGGTTGTAAAAAACCTGGGGATTCGTGATCCAGAAACCGGTTCTATTGCCCCTTTTCCCATCATGGTGACGACCTGATGCCAAAGAGCCTCTCTCTTCTCTAAATCGATGTAATGAGCCCCTAGGGCTCTCGGAGCTGTAGCGAGAGGTGGTTTCTTGAGAAAAGGGGATCTTGTACCCTTCCTTCGCTACCTTTACGGACCAAGGATCCGCTCCTTTGTTTTGCCAGACTTCCAGAAGTCCAAAAGTCTGGCCCCTACCACAATCTGGAGGACTTCTGACTCATTGTTTCGTTGAAGTTTTAGCACCTCTTTTGGCTGGAACTCTTTTCCCTCTAAATGCTGGTCGAGAGAAAGTCCTACCCCGAAAGGGCTGCTGTGCTGTCTTCGTATCTTTCGTAGTCTTCTTCATGACCTTAGAAGGTAAAAACTTCCTCACAGATGACGTAAGAAGATCTTGAGTAGCCTTCTGAGTGAGGGAGAGAGATATGTCCTTAATGATCTCTTGAGGGAAGAGCTGTCCTGACAGAGGAGAGAACATCAACTCCGACTTTGCGCGTTCGACACTCCTTTAGCAGCGAACGAGCATAAGAGATGTCTTTTCTTCAAGACGCCTGCTGTGAAAATTGAAGCCAATTCATTAGCTCCATCTATCAAGGCTTTATCTATACAGGACATGATGCTTCTCGACAACTCGGATACTGACGACTCTTCCATCTCCGAAGTCCGAGCCAGGGCCCCCAACGACCAGTCAAGAAAATTAAACACCTCAAAAGTCCTAAAGATACCTTTGAGTAAATGGTCGAACTCCGAAGAAGTCCACCACACTTTGGCTGAATGCAAAGCATGTCTACGGGAGCTATCCACTATGTTGGAGAAGTCTCCCTGGGAGGAGGCAGGTACTCCCAGGCCAAGACTTTCCCCCGTAGCATACCAAACACCAGACTTCGAAGCCAACTTGGCCGGAGGAAATACAAAAGAAGTCTTCCCCGACTCTTTCTTCTCCTTCAACCACTCATTTACGCGTTGAAGGGCTTTCTTGGCCGAAATGGACAAAGTCATTTTCAAAAACGACGATTTCTTGGCTTTCTTCGTCTTCGAAAATTGCGACAAAGGCGATGGCGGGCCTGAAGGTTGAAAATCTCCTTCAAACAGAGAAAGAAGGCACTCTGTTAGCCTCTTGTAGTCGAAGAAGGAGCTTCCGTCTTGTCCTCTTCCGTACTCTCCGCAAATTCTTCTCTGCGAAGAAATATCTTGAAAACCAAGATCCTGCTGATTCTCCAAAATCAGAGTCCTTATGCAGATCCTGTTTAGAAAGCGAATGCGGGCACTGACTCCCTATAAAACTCCTCTCTTCCTTGTCGAGACAATGTTTTGACTTGCTGCCGCCTGCGTCCTGCGTCCTCCTGAACGTATGCGTCCACCCTGCGTCCATCACTTCTCCTCTTGCGTCCTGCGTCCTGAACTTCGTCCTTCTTACAGGACGCACTGCGTCCTGGATCGCGTTGTACGTCCTGCGTCCTCTTGGAGGACTTAACCGGGAGAGACGAGTCCTTACGTCTAACCGAAGGTTGTTCGGTCTTCTCCCATGATTGCACAATTACTGCCAATCTCTGCTGCATATCACGCAGCACCTCCTTCGTTCCCGCCTCCTTACGAGACTCCTGATGATGAGGAGATCGAGGACGCACCGGGCTCACACGAGGCGGCGAGCGAACTTCCAACCGACGTGAAATCCTCTTCCTTTTGATAGGGATCATCTCTTCATCCTCCGATGAAAAAATCTCAGGGCTACTCCACCCTTCCTGGTCGAAAGCCCTTTCCTCCTGTGAAGAGGACGGACAGTATGACCTCTTGTGAGAGGACGCGATACCTCAGCGAACCGCCTACTCCTTCCCGAGGCCGAACTATCCGAAGAATAACGGCACTTCCCAGTATCGCCTTTCCTATGGCGTACTGCAGCAGCCTGGGACGTATCAACAGGACTGCCTGAAGGGACGACTGATCGCAAGTCAACCCCTCTCGCCTCCCTTCGACTGTCGACATGCCTTCTCCCTTGGGTCTGGGAGCTTGACAGAGGTCTAGGTCTAGGAGCACGAGAGAGACGATCAGGCGCCCCCTCCACAACACTGTCACCAAACACTTCCACTTTGTCCGTTAAACGTTTAATTTGGTCTCCCATGGACGCAAGGGCAGCGAACACTTTCACTATTTGTGGATCAGTAGTATCCTCAGATACAGCAACTGGAGCAGGAGAAACCTGGGGAAAAGGTGCTACATCTACATGTGAATGAGCTGGAGAAGACACATGACAAAGAATCATCCAAAAGGTTTACTCGAAGATTCCCGATCTTTCACTCCTAGATACAGATCTTCTAACCCGATCTTTTTCCAATCTCTCCACATACTTCATAAGAGCCTTCCACTCTTTCTCATTCAGACACTGACATTCATTGCACCTATTGTCCCACGTACATACAAACTCACGACACTTCTTACAAATAGTATGTGGATCTACCGATGATTTCGGCAGTCTCACCTTACACCCTTCTTTCACACAAAACTCTAAACATACTTCCTGAAATCAGACATACTAGACAAAATCCAAACAATTGCGATTGCCACTCTAACTTCGTGAATACGATACCAATATCCAAAAGTCAGATAACGAGCAGGAAATTCCAACAGAGAACCAACAACGATGTTGCCGGTTCGGCTGGCAGAGAAAATCTGAGGAAAACGGGAATAGTTCCAAGTACCAGCGCCACGGGAGCGGGGTGGCCATCACCGAACTACCAGTGTACTAGCGGCTTGCCGCGAGTTTTGAAATTCTGCCAGTGCGTCAAGAGGATAAGCTATATATATACCTGCCAGGTAAGTGTCATGCATAAAACATATTGGAAGTCTCTAGGACAATATTTAGATTTATGGTGAATTTTTGAAAAAAAATATGTGTTTACGTAAGCGCGTACGAATCATGCATTATTTTGTGATAATATTTTCTCTGTGTTGCTTTTATCGTTTTACAATGTGTTATATATCAAAATGATCGCAATTTAGTGCACATTACAACGAAAAAAAAAGTAACTTGTTACCTTCAACCGTTTTACGCACAGCGCGATTTGAATACAATTATATATGAAATTTCGTTTTTGCACTATCATATATCGCATTATATATATGATAATGATAATTTTTTTCATTTCTGATGG
Source organism: Macrobrachium nipponense (assembly GCF_015104395.2). Classification (NCBI taxonomy): domain Eukaryota; kingdom Metazoa; phylum Arthropoda; class Malacostraca; order Decapoda; family Palaemonidae; genus Macrobrachium; species Macrobrachium nipponense. Next base: position 30,561,666 of record NC_061088.1, on the reverse strand, counting down.
TTGCATACTAAACTTCAAGCAATGACAAAAAAAGGAGCCAAAAATGAACTCTTAATCTTGAAAACTAAGCGCGCTGTGATTTTTTGAAAAAAAATATTTTTCCGCTTACACGCTCACTCTCAAACCCCTCCGGCATACGGGAGTCATTTTTTTATTTACCGCTCCGGCGTTTAAGGGTTAACCATTCCATACCAACAAAGATGCAATGCATAAGTACCCTAATACAATTCTCCTTGCATTTTAATATTCAGTCAAACCTCGATTTTCGTAAGTTTCGGTTTTCCAACTTTTTTCTACAAATTTTGACTCCGTTATCAAACATTTCCTAGGTTTTCATACACTCAGAAACGCTCCATCCAGGGCCCAGCACGTGACTGGGCCCCGTATCGAGTGCCCAAAATGACAATTTGTCGAAAATTGCATTTTTTCCTAACTATACAACCTGAGGTCCTTTAACAATAGAAGGTAACTAGCGGCAGCTGGGACGGTCGTAAGCTTTCGAACAAGGGGAGAACGGTAGTTAACTGCTTGTCCGATCGTGCGCGCGCCGCGCGCCGGGCGGTGAACGAATCACTTTTGCTTTAGGCCCATGCAAAAAGTTGCAGAGTGAGGGGTGGTATGAGGTGGGACTATATGTAAAGGACCTCAGTTTGTATAGTTAGGAAAAATGCAATTTTCGACAAATTGTCATTTGTTCCGATACGTAATACAAAACCTCGGTCTCCTTTAACAATAGGAAGACTCACTTCTGGTGGGTGGAATCTGAGTCTTTTTTGGTGAACAGACTGGTGTTCGTCCAACCTTGGAATGCCTCCCTGGTCGTAAGAGCAAGGGAGGGATCCAAACCTCTGTCCGATTGATCGGGGTGTGCACCGCAGGATCAATGGTCAGACCTCTGAGCCAAGTACTAAGAGAGAGGCAAGCGTATCTCTTCGTACCAGCATTGCAAGAACTTGTTCCTGTACAGGAGCCAACATAAAGTTATGGGTTTGTCTCAAGTAGGCATCCACTCCTTCCCCCTTGTTGGAGGGAGTGAAGGATATTTGCTTCTATCCCTAACTAAAGGGATAGATTGGGGCTCGGTTGAGTAGCTTACCTGCATCGGATTTCCTTTCCAGCATGGTGACGACCGTGACCCTCTGCCCCACAGGTAGAGAGAGAGAAAGATGGAGAAGAGAAGCCAGTCGCACTCTCATCAACCATTCATTCCTACAGTCACACCAGGAATCGATGCTGTTCTGCCTGCTCGGGTGCTGGGTAAGCTTACACAACGTGTTGAGCAGCCACCACAGGTCCCAAGGAAAAAGTATCCAAGGACTTGTGGGCAATATCCCGAAGGTAGAAGGACGTGAAGGTAGTCTGGTTGGCCCAGACACCTGCCTTCAGGACCTGCGCCACGGAGAAGTTCTTGCGGAACGCCAAAGAGGGTCCAATACCTCTGACTTCGTGGGCTCTCGGTCGGAGCGTACGGATGTCGTCACTACCATCAGCCTCGTACGCTCTCCTGATCACCTCACGCAGCCAGAAAGAAAAGCGTGTTCTTGGATACTTCTTTCTTGGAACCCCAGTGCTAACGAAGAGGCGTCGACAACTCAGGCCTGAGATGTCGAGTTTTCTTCAGATAGCGCCGTAGCGCCCTCACAGGACAAAGCAGCATCTCATCCGTATCGTTGTCGGTGAAATCCATTAGGGAGGGGATTGTGAAAGACTCGAACCTGTCGTCAGGGATCGACGGATTCTGAGTCTTGGCTACGAAATTCGGGACGAATCGAGCGTCACAGATCCCCAGCCCCTGGAATGTTTAACATTGAAGGACAGACCATGAAGTTCCCCTACCCCTCTCTCTTCGCCGATGACCAGGGCCAGCAAGAAGAGGGTCTTGAGGGTCAGATCCCTGTCTGACGACTCTCGGAGTGGCTCGAATGGTCTTCGAGTCAAACTCCTAAGGACGAGAGTCACATCCCACTCAGGGGGCCTGAGCTCCCTGGGTGGGCAAGACCTTTCGAAGCTCCTCATTAGCAAGGAGATCTCGAACGAGTTCGAGATGTCCAGTCCCTCAGTTTTAGGACGAGTGCCAGTGCAGCTCTATAACCTCCTTTAACTGTGGGTACTGAGAGGAGCTTCTCTCGGCGAAGAAACACGAGGAAATCCGCTACCTGCTGAAGAGTGGCTCTGAGAGGAGATAGACCCCGTCTACGACACCAACCACAGAAGACGGCCCACTCCCCTGGTACACAGCTGCAGAGGGATGTCTGACGTGTCCAGCCATCTCTGGTTGCTGCGCTGCGAGAAAAGCCTCTCGTTCGCAAGAGATGGTGG
>NC_061088.1:30533535-30558847 GCF_015104395.2 Macrobrachium nipponense | reverse complement strand
TACACACCACCAATATCACAGAAACAAATAACTTGACATATGCAGGAGCAAGATTAGTAGCAGAACTGATGGGGATACGAACACCAACACCACCACCACAACCAACCCAACAGAAACCAAAACAGCAACCGCCTTGGAAAAGGCGCCTGGAAAAGCAAATCATGGTGATGAGATCTGACTTGAGTAAACTGAAAGAGATGGCAGAAGAAAGGCTAAGAAGCAAGAAAACAAGGGAGGAACTGAACGAGAAATACAAAGTACACGAGAGGGGACTAAACAACACAATAGAAGATGTAAAATAGAGGCTTAAGGCCAAAGCACATAAGATCCAACGGTACATGAACAGAAATAAGGGATACCAACAGAACAAACTATTCGGAACCAACCAGAAAAGACTATACAGCCAACTAAGAGGGGAAGACAACCACCAAAAAATTCCTGAAGCCGAACCAAGTAAGAGACTAGGAAAACATCTGGAGCAATCCGGTATCACACAACAAACATGCAACATGGCTCCAGGAAGTCAAGGAAGAAGAAACAGGGAGAATAAAACAAAGATTCACTGACATCATGACAGACACAGTCAGACACCAACTAAAGAAAATGCCCAACTGGAAAGCCCCAGGTCCCGATGAAGTCCATGGATACTGGCTCAAAATACTTCAAGGCGCTACACCCAAGAATAGCAGAACAACTCCAGCATTGTATCACAAATCACCATGCGCCCAAATGGATGACCACAGGAAGAACATCCTTAGTCTAGAAAGACAAGAGTGAGGGAAATATAGCCAGTAACTACAGGCCTATCACCTGCCCACCAATAATGTGGAAGTTACTAACAGGTATCATCAGCGAAAGGCTATACAACTACCTAGAGGATACAAACACCATCCCCCACCAACAGAAAGGCTGAAGAAGGAAGTGTAGGGGCACAAAAGACCAGCTCCTGATAGACAAAATTGTAATGAAGAACAGTAAGAGAAGGAAAACCAGCCTAAGCAGGGCATGGATAGACTATAAGAAAGCCTTCGACATGGTACCATACACATGGCTAATAGAATGTCTGAAAATATATAAGGCAGAGGAAAACACCATCAGCTTCCTCAAAAATACAATACGCAACTGGAATACAATACTTACAAGATCTGGAAGAAGACTAGCAGAGGTTAATATCAGGAGAGGGATCTTCCAGGGCGACTCACTGTCCCCACTACTCTTCGTAGTAGCCATGATTCCCATGACAAAAGTACTACAGAAGATGGATGCTGGGTACCAACTCAAGAAAAGAGGCAACAGAATTACCATCTGATGTTCATGGACGCCATCATGCTGTATGGTAAGAGCATCAAGGAAATAGATACCCTAATCCAGACTGTAAGGATTGTATCTGGGGACATCAGGATGGAGTTTTGAAATAGAAAAATGTGCCTTAGTCAACAAACAAAAGGGCAAAGTAACAAGGACTGAAAGGATAAAGCTACCAGATGGGAACAACATCAAACACATAGATGAGACTGGATACAAATACCTTGGAATAATGGAAGGAGGGGATATAAAACAGCAAGAGATGAAGGATACGATCAGGAAAGAATATATGCAGAGACTCAAGGCGATACTCAAGTCAAAACTCAACGCCGGAAATATGATAAAAGCCATAAACACATGGGCAGTGCCAATAATCAGATACAGCGCAGGAATAGTGGCATGGACGAAGGCAGAACTTCGCAGCATAGACCAGAAAACGAGGAAACATATGACAATACACAAAGCACTACACCCAAGAGCAAATACGGACAACTATACATAACACGAAAGGAAGGAGGGAGGGGACTACTAAGCATAGAGGACTGCGTCAACATCGAGAACAGAGCACTGGGGCAATATATGAAAACCAGTGAAGACGAGTGGCTCAAGAGTGCATGGGAAGAAGGAGTGATAAAAGTAGACGGAGACCCAGAAATATACAGAGACAAGAGAAAGACAAGCAGAACAGAGGAATGGCATAACAAACCAATGCACGGACAATACATGAGACAGGCTAAAGAACTAGCCAGCGATGACACGTGGCAATGGCTACTGAGGGGAGAGCTCAAGAAGGAAACTGAAGGAATGATAACAGCGGCACAAATTCAGGACCTAAGTACCAGATATGTAAAAAGGACGAGAAATGGAAATAACATCTCTCCCATATGTAGGAAGTGCAATACGAAAAATGAAACCATAAACCACATAGCAAGCGAATGTCCGGCACTTGCACAGAACCAGTACAAAAAGAGGCATGCTTCAGTAGCAAAAGCCCCCCACTGGAGCCTGTGCAAGAAACACCAGCTACTTTGCAGTAATAAGTGGTACGAACACCAACCTGAAGGAGTGATAGAAAACGAAAGATCCTCTGGGACTATGGTATCAGAACAGCTAGGGTGATACGTGGAAATAGACCAGACGTGACGTTGATTGACAAAATCAAGAAGAAAGTATCACTCATTGATGTCGCAATACCATGGGACACCAGAGTTGAAGAGAAAGACAAGTAAAAACTGGATAAGTATCAAGACCTGAAAATAGAAATAAGAAGGATGTGGGATATGCCAGTGGAAATTGTACCCATAATCATAGGAACACTAGGCACAATCCCAAGATTCCTGAAAAGGAATCTGGAAAAACTAGAGGCTGAAGTAGCTCCAGGACTCATGCAGAAGGGTGTGATCCTAGAAACGGCGCACATAGTAAGAAAAGTGATGGACTCCTAAGGAGGTAGGATGCAACCCGGAAACCCACACTATAAAAACCACCCAGTCGAATTAGAGGACTGTGATAGAGCAAAATAAATAAATAAAATAAATAATAATAATAATTTCAAAAGGGACATATTCCAGCAAACCTGGTTCTGAAGTTCTAAAACAATCCAGTTGAAGAGAATAATTATGAAAATCCCCTCACATAGAATTATATTTATGTGAAACCTGTGATGACAAGAAGTCTTGCAGAATAACGTTCAATGCAGTTCTATTTTTCCGTGGCGTTGATTTTGGAGCCGTTATAGATACCTTTACTGTCCTTTAGTCACCGTGCTCATGTATAGTATGTTCGAACAAGTCAATAATTTTTCTTTTTATGGTACATTATGTTGTATATTAAAAATTATATTACAAATTTTAGTTAGATTTAAAAGTAAAACTTTAGTAAATTCGTTCAGTAATTTTGATATGAGACTATAAAATATTATGATACAATAATATAATATCTATTGAATTATGACTCGTTGAAGACATTCGAACACCGAATGTGTGTTGACAAACAACACTTCCTTACTTCATTAGTTCTTTACTTACGTACTGTCTTGGGTTAGACTAGTTTACTGTTTACAAGTGGATAAGCCTACAGAACATCGTCAAAATGGGTAAACGTCAACATCAAAAGGATAAAATGTAAGTTAACATCTTTGTTAGTTACTTGTAGTAAAGTACATTTAGGTATGAAGGTAAAGCCAGTGGCCTTCCCTTGAAATTACCTAGGCTACTAGCCTAGCCGCTATGGGGCCGCCGATTCCTAGGCCTTGGGAAGGTACCCAAGATAGGGTAGCCTAGTAGGCAGGATACTTGTGTTCTGTCGGGTAAATATCCTATTGTATGCAGTTCCTTTATGGTGACGTTAAAGATATTGGTGACAGTAACAGACCAAAGCAAGAAAGTCAAATCGGGTAAACAACCGAGTGGACTGGCCAACTCACCGACTACCACAGCTAGGCCACCTTCCGAAAATGTACTTTTAACATGTCCTGACACAGGAGATGGTCATCAGTCATGAGTTGTTGGTGGTGATAACAGGCGCTCAAGACCTTTACTCTCCTTTCGAAGTAGCTAAATATTTTCTCCAAAGTTAGAAATTAAGGCCATATTTTAAGATTTAAACAGCGGGTAATGAAAAGGGTGGCCAACGCAGTGCCCACAACCCCAAAACGCTTTAGAAGTTTTTACTTACAACTCCAAATGTTTCGAAGATTGACGCCATCTCGATGTTTGCGGAGTCGCTTGTGTCAACAAACTTCCCATTTCCTGTGCTAAATCCGCACACCACTTGTACCCATAGAAGCTGGGGCACTTTCATCACAACAATCGTAACCCCAACCTCTAACCAGCACTTATTCGTACTTATTCAAGGGAACTACGGCATTCTTTGTGGCGTTTTACGCTCTTCAATCGTTTATCCTCGAAACTGGGTATAAGACTCACACAAAACTGGAGAAATATATACATACCTATTACAGCAATTTTATCATTACTGCATTACTATGACAACTAGAATTCATGGAAACCATTTGTAAATGCATCAGCGTATGTGTGAAGCTCCACTAGATTGGCAACGATGAGTTTTTGCCGTCATTTACTTGCACTTCAGAAATAACTGTAATTTTTTGGTTGCAAAAAAGGGATAATAGACATGAATTAAATAAACATTTTGAAGTAACAAAGTGAAGTTAAACTAAATAATGAGTAAAGTAAACAATTTGTCATACCTAGTATTTGTCAGAGTAATGCAGTAATGATAAGCAATTTTATCATTACTGTATTACTATGACAAATAGAATTCATGGAAACAGTTTGTAAATCCATCGGCATATGTGTGAAGCTCCACTAGATTGATAACGATGAATCATTTTTGCCGTCATCTGCTCATAAGTACTTCAGAAATATCTGTAATTTTTAGGGGTTACTTTAGTTGCAAAAAAGGGATAATAGATATGAATTAAATAAACATTTTGAAGTAACAAAGTAAAGTTAAATTAAATAATGAGTAAAGTAAACAATTAAGTGAATAAAGCTTTGCACCTCATAAACCGTGTACTCGTGTGCTGCCCGTAACTGTGTTTGTGGAGTGAGTGCTTAACCCTCTTACGCCGATTGGACGTATTAAACGTCGAGTCAAAATGTCTCCCGTATGCCGATTGGACGTATCATACGTCGGCTCAAAAAAGTTTTTTTAAAAATTCGCGGAAAAATACTTATAGGCCTACCAGCCGAAAACTTTTGTATCACGCGCCTTGGGGGGATGACTGGGGAGTTCACGGATCAAGGCGTTGTTTTGTTTACAATCGCTACGCAGGCGCGCAAGCGCGAAGTTTCTTTCTTATCGCACTAAAAAGTATCAGTGACACACTCGGAATTTTTATTCGTCACTTTGACATAATTTTTGCACCATTTTAAATTATCCTTTACATGAAGTATTACATATGAAAATGTGCGCAATTTCATGTAAAATACAACAAAAAAATACTCATGATTGTAGCTTTTATCAATTTTGAAATATTTTCATATAAATAACGATAAGTGCAAAAATTTCAACCTTCGGTCAACTTTGACTCTACAGAAATGGTCGAGAAACGCAATTGTAAGCTAAAATTCTTATATTATAGTAATATTCAATCATTTGCCTTCATTTTGCAACAATTGGACGTCTCTAGCACAATATTTCGATTTATGGTGAATTTATGAAAAAACTTTTTCCTTACGTTCGTGCGATAACTCTTCCGATAAATTTTTTCGTGCGATTGTCCTCATGTTTGCACCCTTTTAAATTGCCGTTACATAAAGTTTTATATATGGAAATGTGCGCAATTTCATGCACAATACAACAAAAAAACAACCATGGTTGTAGCTTTATCAGTTTTGAAATATTTTCATATAAATAACGTTAAGTGCAAAAAACTTTCAACTTTCTGGTCAACTTTGACTCTACCAAAATGGTCGAAAAAACGCAATTGTAAGCTAAAAACTCTTATATTCTAGTAATATTCAATCATTACCTTCATTTTGCAAACAAATTGGAAGTCTCTAGCACAATATTCGATTATGGTGAATTTATGAAAAAAAAAAAAACATTACGTTTGCGCGGTAACTCTTCCGAAAAAATCAGAATTTTTTTGTGCGATTGTCGAAATGTTTGCACATTTAAAATTAGCTGTTACATAAAGTTTTATATATGAAAATGTGCGCCAATTTCATGTAGAATACAACTAAAAATGATTGAAGGTTGTAGCTTTTCTCTTTTTTTCGAAAATATTTGCATATAAATCACGATAAATAGAAAAAAAACCACGTTCGGTCAAATTTGACTCTAACCGAAATAGTTGAAAAACGCAATTGTAAGCTAAAACTCTTACGGCCCTAGTAATACTCCGTCATTTTCTTCATTTTGAAAACAAATTTGAAGTCTCTAAAACAATATTGTGATTTATGGTGAATTTTTGAAAAATATATTTACCTTCACTCCGCGCGCCGATTCGCAGCCGCAAGTCTCCGAAATACGTAACATCGCATTATACTAATATTTGCACCTTTTCATATTCGCCTTTTTATAGAGTTCATATATCAAAATGTGCGCAATTTCATGAAGAATGCAATAAAAAATAATTGGAAGGTTGTAGCTTTTTTCCATCTTTGAAATATGTGCATATATATATTAAAAATTTCGACATTCGGTCAAATTTAACTCGTCCGGAATGGTCGAAATCTGCAATTCTAATCTAAACTCTTACAGTATCGTAATATTCAATCATTTGTCATAATTTTGAAACAAATTGGAAGTCTCTAGAACATTATTTAGAATTACGGTGAATTTTTGAAAATAACATTTTTTTACGTCGTGCGTTAACGAATTCGTACATCATTTTGTGATAATATTTTTCCGGTGTTGCTTTTTATTGTTTTAACTATGTATATATATCAAAAGGATTGCAATTTAGTGTACAATAACAAAAAAAAAAGTAACTCGTTAGCTTTGACCGTTTTTTGCACATCGTGATTTGAATACAATTATCTATGAATTTTTTTTTTTCGTTACCATATATCGCATTATTTACATATGATAATGATATTATTTTTCATTTCTGATGATTGCATACTAAACTTCAGGCAATGAAAAAAAAATGAGCCAAAAATGAACTCTTAATCTTTCAAAAAACAATAAGCGCGCTGTGAATTTTTTGAAAAAAAAAAAATTATTTTTCCGGTTCCGCCGCTCACTCCAAACCGGCGCCGGCATACAGGAGAGGTTTTGATTTTTAGGGCTTCGGCGTAAGAGGGTTAAGAACCAGGAACCGCAGCGTAGTTCAAGTGCAATTTGTAGTGAATTAAGACCAAAATGTGTATAATTACAATCAAATAAGTACTGTGGAGTTTCAGTTGTGATGGCAATAAAAATGAAACCACCAATTACAAGGTAAAAACGAATTTCAGTTCAAACCATGACCCCGGGAATAAAAATGTTCATACTCTCACTAAAAGAGGCAACAAAATGTTTTATTGTGCTGATTGATTACAACTGCAATCTTGAGTAAGATCAATAAACGTTACATATATACGCTAACATTGCTCAAATGAGTGCTGGGAAAGCTGGAAAAGATGGTGGATTGTCTGTGGTTACGAACGGCAATCACGATGTTGCCACCATATTGGATTTCAAAACTGCCTTGAAAACATATTTTACAAAGACCTCACATGCTTATTTTAGTTTATATGGTGCTTTCATATATCACATTATGTTGACAAAACTTCAATCTTTTGAATGGTATGCTTAAAGATGTAGTTGTATTCTTGTTTCACCAATTAAATATCGAGTGAATAAGGCCGAGCCACGCGATGACGATGGATCGACTGCGGTTGTTTACCCTATAGCTAGGAACACATTTTTGCTTTGTTCCCAAATTGTCTTAGCTAATCCTTACAGGCTGGGCCAAGATAGCTATGCTAGTAGGCTATGTACTAGATAGCTACTACCATAGATGTAGTAGAAAGGAGAGATTGGACAGCGTATATAGCAGTAGCCAAACCAGTTTGTGACATGCACTGTCTGGCGCCATGTTTATGCGATGAATCTTATGTAAACAGCGGCATAACCCATATAATCTAAATGGGAAACCCTGAACTCTTTAAAGCATGTTTTCATACAATCAACTTACCTGTCAGATATATACATAGCTAAGACTCCGTCGTCCCCGACTGAAAATTCAAATTTCGCGCCACTCGCTACAAGGTAGGTCCCAGGGTGATCTAACCCTGGCCTGCCCTGGGTGGCAGGACTAGGAACCATCCCCGTTTTCTATCATATTTTCTCTGTCGCCGGTGGTATCAACATTGTTGTTATTACCTCCTGACTTAGATTCATTTTTCAACCTTTGATCAACGTTTTTCGGCTTTTTGGTGACGTATTTGGATCGTGTTTTGGCATTCGCTACTGTGGACTGTTTTTGGAATAACTCTTTTGGATTTTCTCAGTATGTCTGATTCTAATGTGAGTGTGAGAATGTGTGTGAATGTAGGCTGCGGGTGAGGATACCGAAAGCTTCGGTTGATCCTCACACTGTATGCCGTAAATGTAGGGGGGTCAGTGTTCTGCTATTAACACTTGTAAGGAATGCGAGGGTTTGAATGCAGAAGAGTGGAAGACTTTGACTTCTTATTTGAAGAAGTTAGAGAGGGATAGAGTTAGACGACTGAAAGGTGTGAGTTCAAGGCCTATTGAGCCTTTCACGGATAATTCTAACCCTACTGATGTAGATTCTCCCTATAGATCTCATTCTCAGAGTGTTTTTTCGGATTCGGCATCGGAAATCGCCAATCTGAAAGCGACTATTAGAGACATGAAGTCCAAGATGGCTGACTCGAAAGGTAAGGCTAGTGATAGTGAACATTTTAGTGAAGTGAGTTCCTATCATGTGTGTGGGGGCGTTTGATCGTCCCTGCGGCGCTCCCAGGCTGGACCTCTTCCAAGCTCCCATGCCCAGAGGAGAAGGAAAGTCGAAAGAAACTACCTTAAGGAGGTCGTGGGGAATCCCCAACGGTCAGACGTCCCACCTTCAGCTAGCTCTGCTTCATGGCAGCCAGCTCAAGGGCGCTATAGGAAAAGCGTCCTTCGCGAGTGTTTCTCGTCCTCTCCCTCTCCCTCACCTAAACGAGGGTGGAAGGAGTCGAACTTATCGAGACCGCTGAAGCGTCATATGAAGCAAGACATTGATTCGAGCCCAGAGCGCTTCTCGGATGACGCCCGTCTGCTATTAAGAAGGCGAAGGTGGCGTCAGCGTCACCTGACGCTTATGAGGAAGTACCCCATCATGCTCTTCCCTAGTGATGACGAGAGGCGTCATGCACTAGACGTGGGAGAAGCGTCAAGAAAGATAATTATGGCGGTTCAGGAACAACTGTCATCTCTTGTGGGAGTTTTAGCGCCCCGTCGGAAGGACGTGACGCTTCCAATTAAGAAGTCTCGTCCTCTCTCACCTGCTCGAAGAGAAGCGTCAGACAGATGTGAAGCTGCTAAACGTCTGGCAGGAGCTTCGAGTTCGAAAACTAGAACGGGGGCGGACGAGAGTGTTGTAAGACAAGAAAAACGAAAGACGTCTTTTTAGAAGTGAAGCGTCATTTCAAGCGGATCGAGACGTGACGCTCCGTCCAAGATTGTGACGCCGAGTAGGACGCCCTTAGAGAGCGGAGCGTCTTCCAGACGCGAAGCGTCCATCAAGACGTCAACAAGAGACGTCATACATGACGCTCGGAGAGCGGGAAGCGTCATACAAGACGTCTTCTACAGTGCAAGAGAAGCCGCAGGTTGTGACGCCTTCCAAGTCTATCAAAACGGGAAAAAGGAAAGAGTTTCATTCCCTTAGCCCCTCTCCTATCAGGAGTTTGTCTCCTCCAGAAGAGGAAAGTTCAGAAAGGAGAACGGAAACTCAGATATATCCCGAGTTGGAGGAAAACTCGGATGATGACGATCATGGAAAGAGAGGGCTTGTCCAACTATAAGGTGTGACTACCCTGCTTCTTGAGGAATACGGAGACGAGTGACTCCAGCTGCTCCTCCTTCTCCCACGCTCGCTCTTTTCTAGTGCGAAGGCGAAGAAGCCCTCGTCTTTTCTGAAGATGAAGCCCACCATCTCGATGAAGCGGGCTTACACGCCTTAGACTCCTGGATGAAGTCGAAGAAAGACTTAGTCAGGACAGTATTTTGCATGCCTCCAGCAAGTTAGTGCGGGAAAAGAGGCATATGGTACAAGACGGGGGAGAATATGGGTATCGCTCTCCCTTCTACAACAGAGGCAGATTTTTTCGACGTTAGTTGACGCTTCAAGGCGTCCAAGTCTCAATTCTGCTCGAATTACATGGAGTATTTCAGAACTGGATCATCTCCTCAAGGGACTCTTCCATGTATGAGAGTCTTCAAAACTTCTTGGATTGGTCCCTTGGGGTGATGTCCAAGTGGGGGGGAAAGCTCATGATTCAGAGGGAATCGACCTGAAGCCCTGTTATGCATTTTGTCTTGCATCGACAAAGCGGTACAGGATGGATCTTTTGAAGTCTCTTCATTATTTGGAGCAGGTCTTTTAAAGAAAAGGACGGTGTATGGCGCCTTCTTAACAAAGGCAGTCTCGCATGCTCAGAGGGCAGCTCTACTGTATGCACCTCTGTCTGACTATTTGTTCCCTTCTCAGTTAGTGAAGGACGTGGCTCACTCTTTAACTGAGGAAGGCGACGCAGGATCTTCTTGACGCAGTCGGCTAGGAAGAAGAAACCTGCTTTAGTTTCTGACAAGAAAGAACCTAGCACTTCTATGCAGCCCTTTCGAGGTGGTCCGATCTCCAGACCTCCCGCAAGAAGGAAGGCTCCAGAGAAGAGAGGTAGGTCCGCCTTTCGTCCCTTTAAAAAGGGAAAATGAAACATTTCTCCTCCAAGCACCAGTAGGTGCCAGGCTCCTGGGATTCGTGGAGGCCGCGGACACTGATAGACGCAGACGCGTCTTCATTGAATATCATAAGGAAGGGATATGTATCCCTTTCCTGAATACTCCGCCCCTAACGTTAATACCAAGGGAATTATCAGCCAAGTACAAGGACCCTGTGCTGAGGGATACCTCTTCGATCGATGGTGGAACAAATGTGGGACAAGAGTGCAATAGAACTAGTACTGGATCAAAACTCCCGGGGTTTTACAATCGCCTTTTTCTAGTGGCGAAAGCCTCGGGAGGCTGGAGACCAGTACTAGACGTCAGCTCTCTGAACAAATTTGTTCAGAAGGAGAAGTTCTCCATGGAGACTTCTGCTTCAGTCCTAGCGTCATTACGACAAGGAGATTGGATGGTGTCTCTAGATCTCCAGGACGCCTATTTTCACGTCCCGATCCACCTCGTCGAAGAAGTACCTCCGTTTCATGACGGGGGGAAGGATCTTTCAGTTCAGAGCCTTGTGTTTCGGCCTGTCCACAGCTCCTCAGGTCTTCACAAGCCTGATGAGGAATTGTGGCGAGATTTCTTCATCTCAAAGGAATCCGGAATGTCTCTATGTATCTAGACGACTGGCTCATCAGGGCCAGATCGGAGAGAGACAGTGCTTGGAGGACCTAAAAGTTAAACTCTGGATTGACCAAGGCGTTGATTGCTTGAACCTCGAGAATCTCAGCTGACCCCCAGACAAGACCTAGTCTATTGGGGATTCGGAGGGATTCTCGGGTTTTCGAGTTTTTCCTTCGCAAGAGAGAACCGCAAAAGGTTGAGGATAATAATCTCTCTTCTTAGAGAAGCAACAAAACGTCAGCGAGGGAATGGTTTGAGCCTTCTGGGGACGCTTTCCTCGCTGGAACAATTCTCTTCCCTCTAGGAAGACTTCATATCCGTCCACTTCAATTCTTCCTCAAGAAGGTCTTGGAGCTGGAAAACGGACAACTGTCGGACGTTTTTCCCATTCCAGTGGAGATAAAGGCACACCTACAGTGGTGGTTGCTACCTCTGGAAGAGAACAAAGGGATCCTCTCTAAGAACACAGAACCCAGACCTAGTGTTTTGTTCTCCGACGCGTCGGACGGGAACTTGGGGTTGGGGAGCGACATTAGGCTCAGAGGAAGTGTTTCAGGCACCTGGGAACCAGCACAGGTGTCCTGGCACATAAACTGCAAAGAGCGCTCACCGTACACCTGGCCTTGAAGAGCCTAGAACCTCTGGTGAGAGACAAGGTAGTGCAAGTAAACGTGGACAAAACACCACCGCACTTGCCTACATTCGGAAAACAGGGAGGGACACACTCCGGTTCCTTTACGAACTCACGAGAGACTATTACTTTTGGACGTCTCACCCCAGGAACATCTCCCTGCTGACAAGGTTCGTACAGGGAGTAAGGAATGTGGAGGGCGGACGGCTCAGCAGGAGGAACCAGGTCCTTATACAGAATGGACTCTGCACGAGGAAGTGTGTCTCGATCTCTTGGTCTCTGTGGGGAAAAACTCCTCATGGGGATCTCTTCGCAACATACATTTCAAAAAGGCTCCCAGTGTTTGCTCGGTCGTGGAAGATCCAAGAGCGATTATGGTAGACGCCTTCTGCTAAACTGTCTCGATCATCGAGTGGACGTTTACGCTTTTCCCCCATTCAAAATCCTGGGGTTAGTAATGAAAAAGTTTGTGGCGTCAAAAGAGACGAGGATGACATTAATAGCCCCCTTTTGGCCGGCCCAGGAATGGGTTCACGGAGGTGGTAGAGTGGATCGTAGACTTTCCAAGATCCCTACCAGGAAGGACGGATCTTCTCAAACAACCACACTTCAAGATTCGGTACCATCAAAACCTCCCCGCTCTCGCTCTGACCTGCCTTTCGACTATCGAAAGACTTGTCAGAGCGAGAGGCTTTTCTCGCGAAGTGGCAAGCAGCGATCGCGAGAGCTCGCAGAACCTCCCACTACGAAAGTTTATACCAGTCGAAGTGGGAGGTCTTAGAAGGTGGTGTAGAGCCAAGAAGTTGTCCCCTCCTCTCTACCTCTATAGCGGAAAATTGCTGATTCTTGCTATTCCTGAGAGTAAAAAATCTCCATCTAGCCGTATCCACAATAAAGGGATACAGAAGTATGCTCTCGGCGGTATTCAGGAACAGAGGATTAGATCTGGCTAAAAACAAAGATCTCCACGATCTATAAGATCTTTTGAGACTTCAAAGTCTAAGGAACCAGTACCCTCCCGAACTGGAACTTGGACGTAGTCCTCAAATATCTGTCTTCGGATAGATTCGAGCCTCCACATCTGGCATCATTTAGAGACATAACTAGAAAATGCCTATTTCTTTATCTTTAGCGACGGCAAAAAGGAAATTAGTGAGTTACAAGCTCTGCAGGATAAGTAGGATTCAAGGGAGACTCGGCTATTTGCTCGTTTAAGACCCTGTTTTAGCGAAAAATGAGAATCCCACGAATCCCTGGCCTAGGTCATTCGAAGTCAAAGGAATGTCGAGTCTCGTAGGCAGAGAAGCAGAGAGGTCTCTATGCCCTGTTAGAGCTCTGAAGTTTTCTATCTCAGAGGAAGCGTCAGTTGGGAGGCTCTAGACAAGGTCTTTGGTGCGCGGTTAAAAGACCCACAAGACTGATGTCCAAGAATGCTCTAGCGTTCTTTGTAAGAAAAGTCATTACGGACGCTCATCAAGGTCTGTCCTGACGAACAATACAACTACTGAGAGTAAAAGCTCATGAAGTAAGAGCGGGTTGCGACGTCTCTTCGTTTTTATAAGAATATGTCGCTTAAAAAACATTATAGATACGACATATGGAGATGCAACTCAGTATTTGCATCTCATACTTGAAAGAGTGCGTGTTTTGTGACGTATGAGAAGTGCTTTTCTCTAGGTCCTATCGTATCGGCAGATACGATTCTGGGTACGGAGCCGACACCAATCTTAAATGTATATACTGTTCTTCTGTTTGGATATGGTCGAGAACTCTCTTCGAACAATGGAGGATTTCAGGTCGCACGGGCGGCCGTCTATGTTGTTCATAAAGAGAATTCTTGTCATATCCAATTAGTTGAGTAAAAATTTTTTTTTGAAAAAATTATGTATGTGTGCGTAGTGGTTTTTGAGTTACGGTTGTTGTGACGAGTTCGGGGATAACTCGTAACAATCCTTATTGTTCTAAACCATATGGGTTAGGATCAGGTGGTCGGGATGGTTGTTGTGCTCTTTCATAAGGTGTTATTGTCATATAAGTGGATCAGCACCCATTGACAAAAGTCCTTTTAGGCTCTGCTGAGTAAGTGGGTAAGACCCCATCGGCAGACCCACAAGAACTCTTGGCCATAGATCACATATCTTCGCTAAAGTTTCTTGAGGTGATGCAGACTACTGGGCAAACACCCACGAAGTCTACCACCTATCAGGTAGGAACCCAAGGTTTTATTTTATACCCTACAACACCATATGTTGTTTACTGTCTATTCCATATAGTAGCTGTCTCTTACCCTCCACCGAAGGGTGACCAATCAGCTATGTATATATCTGACAGGTAAGTTGATTGTATTGAAAATGATATTGTTATGTTACAATAAAGTTCATACATACTACCTGGCAGATATATACAATTAAAGGCCCACCCACCCAGCCTCCCCGCAGAGACAGGTGGAAGAGAGAAAATATGATAGAAAACGGGGATGGTTTCCTAGTCCTGCCACCCAGGGCAGGCAGGTAGATCACCTGACCTACTGTAGCGAGTGGCGCGAAATTTGAATTTCTGTCGAGGGTCGCGGGACGGAGTCTTAGCTATGTATATATCTGCCAGGTAAGTATGTATGAAACTTTATTGTAACATAACAATATCATTTTTTCGGTTGTCCGTCAAGACTGTTAAATGATTTATGCACCATTTAATACAGGTACTCCTCATTTAATAACAGGGTTCCATTCCAGCAACCACGTCGTTGAATGATTTCATCGTTAAACGCATTATTCTCTTTATTTCGACTAATAGCATTAATTTTCAGTCACATATACACAGAACTAGTTTCCGACATAGCCTACTAATTGGCAAAGTTCTGACAATGCTTTTTATCATTTTATTACTCATATATTTTAACTTCATAATGTATAATTTTCTTTGAAATAGTGTACTACTTTAATTAACACATTTAGCCTACATTCCCGAGTTAGCCTACTAGTAAATCAATA
Source organism: Macrobrachium nipponense (assembly GCF_015104395.2). Lineage (NCBI taxonomy): Eukaryota > Metazoa > Arthropoda > Malacostraca > Decapoda > Palaemonidae > Macrobrachium > Macrobrachium nipponense. Next base: position 30,543,886 of record NC_061088.1, on the reverse strand, counting down.
CAGTACGTACTATACCTTGCTAAACTCTTCTCAGAATCTGCATATTATTTAGCAGTGACTTTCATATTCAAAATTTGGTATTTCATAATTATTGCTATTAGTTTCTTCGTGATTTATTTTTATTGTGGAAGGTAGTGAGATGAAAAAAATAATGAATGCATTTCGGCGATCACAGGGCATTTGAATGTTCCTGTCAAAATGTAAACAAAGCAAAAGTGAATACTAAACTATTCGCTAATGGGATAAGCATTTTCTAGCATTGATAAAGATTTACGCTTGCACTTCTTATCTCTCGTATCATCTGATCTCATGGGTGACATAGTATTGAATACGTATGTAAATACAGTTGTATAAAAAATGATCAAACTGTTTTACATGTATATAAGTCTTTCAAGCATACTAAGAGTAAGGAATTCGTACATGCCAAATATCTCATTGTTTTGATTAAAAGGTGTGACTTGGTAGAAACTTCTCAAGTGGAATATTTAAAAAATATATTTATTTTCAAGTTAATGTAAAAAACATTTTGTTCATGAAACTTACCTGTCAGATATATATATAGCTGTATTTCTGACGTCCGACAGAATTTCAAAATTCGCGGCACACGTAGTGGGGCGGTCAGGTGGTAGTACCCATTCCCGCCGCTGGGAGGCGGATATCAGGAACCATTCCCATTTTCTATTCATATTTTTTCTGTCGCCGGTGCTGCAAACATCTGTTTACAGTACCTCCGTCTAGGATTTTTTCATTATCTCGCTTAATATTATCTGGATATCGACTTCTGGATTGTTGGATTGGCACGCGTAATAGTGGATGGTTTTTTGATTTGGATTGGCTTTCTGGATACATGATGTCTGGGATCAAGTTCGGGAAGTTTCAGAGTGTGTGAGGAGTGAATGTAAGGTGAGGCTTCTTAAACCTTCAGTTGATCCCTCACAGTTTGTATGGATTGCAGGGGGCATGTTTGCCGTGGTTGATGATCGGTGCAATGAATGTAAGGATTTGGAGGATGATGATAAATGGAGGATGTATGAGACCTATCGACGTTTAAATTGGAGCGCGATAGAGTCAGGAGGTCTTCCTCCAAGGGCAGCTCTACTAAAGGTAAGGATAGTAACATTTCTCCTCCCTCTAACACCAGTAGATTTTGCCCAACCTAAATCCTGTTTTTGTTGCCTTCGGGCCCAGTGCTGTGTCTGGAGAAGGTAACACCCTTTCTCTGATTCTAGAGTCTATTCGTGCTCTCGAATCTAAAGTATTGGCCCTAGAAACCGGCCTGTAAAGTTAGAGTTAGTGCCCCTAGTGTTGGGAGGGGGGTTGGGGGCGTTCCAAGATCGGGCCCCATAATGCCTCTAGGCCTAGACCTCTATCGGACTCCCAGGACTCAGGGAGTGGGTGTTTCGAAAGCGCAAGAGGGTTACGGGGGCTCCCCACGATCTGGCGTCCCTTCGGCAGGCCTTGTTGCTAAAATCCCAGGCTGCCAAGGAGCGCGCACGAGCGCGTATCCTGAAAGATTGCTTTTCGTCCTCGAAGCGTCCTCCCCGCGCAAAGGGGTGGAGCGCTTCGGAGAGACTGCGTCCGTCCGTTGAAAAAGGAAAACCCTTTCGCTTTGAGGACGCTCACGTCTATGTCTCCTCTTTCGGTCAGAGGACGCTTATGACGCCTTCCTCCGCAGAAGAGAGGAAGGCTTTCTACTGATGAGGACGTTCGTTTCCACGCACAGGCTGTGTTCACCTGAGAGGCAGATAGCTGTACCTGCTAGAAGGAAGGAGGCGTCCCCTCGCCCCTCGGCATTCTCGCAAGGTCTCAGTCCTGCCCAATTCTTTTGCCCTCCTTCGTCACCTACGAAGGATATCTTGTGTCCCTTCAGGACCAGATTACGTCGCTGATGGCTCAGAGGACTTGCCCAGCAGCAGTCGAGCCTAAGCGTAGGAAGGACGTTCGGCTGCCCCGTCAAGAGGACGAAGCGGCTCATTCTATCTCTCGCTCGTGTCTCTCTCTCCGCCTCCGGATCGTCAACGTTCGTTCTCCTAGCAGATCTTTTACTCTCTCAGGAGAGGACGCTCGTCAAGACACTCGGCGTTCGAAGCAGGACGCTTTGCGCTCTCGGAGGTAGCGGTTTGAGGACGCTCGGCAGGACGCTCGGCGTTCTAGACAGGACGCTTTGAGCTCTCTTTCCAAGACACTTTTAAGGACGCTCGGCAGGACGCTCGGCGCGCGAAGCAGGACGCTTTAGTATAGACAGGACGCCTTGAGGACGCTCCGCAGGACGCTCGCCGTGTGAAGCCAGGACACTTTTCGAGCGAAGCAGGACGCTTTTTTTCGAGCGAAGCAGGACGCTTTTGAGACTGCAAAGCAGGACGCTTCGCTTGGCTAAGCAGGACGCTTTTGGCCCCGCCGCTCGTCAGGAAGCTCGCGCTTCCTTTCGTAGGGGACGTTTCTGTTAAGACAGTTCACGTGGTTCTTCTAAGGACGCTCCTCTTCGCAAGAATGTCCGTACCTCTAAAGATCAACGTAAGGCCGCTCCGTACCTGTAGCGGATACTTCCAACCAACGGAAGTCTTTGTTCAGGATTGAGACTGCGGGACGTACTCCCTCTCCTGATGGGCGTTCTCCAGTTCTCTTAGGGAGGAAGGGGAAACTTAGTAGTCCAGGGAGTTCGTAGAAGAAGAACCGCGGTAGCTTCAGCTGTCTCGGACTACAAGGTTTTGTAGGCTGTACGTTCAGCCTTCGGGGAGAAGTTCCAGCCGACAGCCCCAGGTCGGTCCTCCCTCTCAACTTTCGTCTTCCAAGACGTAAAGACCTGAATTCGTCGAAATGAAGACATCGCTGTCGACCAAGAGGGCGTTTAAGAAACTTCAAGACTTTATGTCCAGAAGGAAGGATCAGGGCAAGACCACTTTCGCCCATCCACCCTCTAGACTCGCCGGGAAAGGAGGAGTTTGGTATGAGACCAAGGAGGATGTGGGGAATAAAGGTCCCAATTCGTCCGCTTTGGGGGTGACTTCTCCAGTTAGTGGACGCCCAGAGGAGTCTCTAGCGTCTCTGCTAAGGTGTCCTGGATACCGGGTGGAGACTGACCACCACTTGAAGGACTACTTCGTACCCTTAATGTGTTTGATTTCCTAGATTGGTGTCTGGAGTTTTGGGGACCTCAGTCTAGGAGTCTGATTCTCCTCAGTCTGGGGGAGCTGTCCAGCGTGTTGTCATGTATGGACAAGGCCGTCAGGGATGGTTCGGAGGAGCTAAGTTTCGAATTTTGGAACTCCTTCCTGAAGAAAAAGAGCATGCTGTGCAAATTTACTGCTAAGTCGGTATCTCCCGCTCAGAAAGCGGAATTGCTCTTTGCGCCCTCTTTCGGACCCATCTCTTCCCCCAGGCTATGGTAAAGGATCTTGCACAGAGTTTGCAAGAAAAGGCGACCCAGGACCTCTTGGTTCAGTCTTCAAGACGTCCAGCGGTTCCTTCCACTTCGACATTCAGCAAACCCCGAAGAAAGAGTCAAACCCTTTCGCGGGGCACCCCCCCTCGAGAGCAGCTCCTCGAGGGAGAGGGTTTTCGAGAGGAGAGCTTCATTCAAACCTAAAAAAACAGCAAATGAAGATCCTCGTCCTTCAGACACCAGTCGGGGCCAGACTGGAATTCTTTGCGGAGGCTTGGAGGCAGAGAGGGGCGGATCCTTGGACCCTCAAGATAGTAGAGCGGGGGTACAAGATCCCCTTTCACATCCTCCTCCTTGACATCAACTCCCAGAGACCTCTCTCCATCCTATCAGGGAGAGAAGAAAAGTGTTCTTTTCGATCTCTTAGACCAGATGGTCGAAAAAAGAGCGTGGAACAAGTCTTGGACCTTAGAGTCACCGGGGGCTTCACAACAGGATTTTCCTAGTGCGAAGCAGTCGTCAGGTTTGGCGCCCCCGGTCCTGGATGTGAGCAGGCTCAATCTTTTGTAGAAAACAAAGATAAAGTTCAAAATGGAGAAAGCCTCAGTCGGTGCTGGGAAGCATTGAGACCTGGCGACTGGATGGTGTCTCTAGGACCTGCAGGACGCGTACTTCCACGGTCCCCAGCCCACCCTCTTTCAAGGAAGTACCTGAGATTCGTCTTGGACAACAGGGTTTGGCAGTTCAGAGCCCTTTGTTTCGGTCTCAGCACGGCCCCGATGGTTTTCACAATGATTATGAGGAATGTAGCGAAGTGGCTCCATTCGTCAGAATCAGGATATCCCTCTACCTCGACGATTGGCTGATCAGAGCGTCGTCGAGGCAGAAGTGTCTGAAGGACTTCAGTTTACGCTAGCCTAGCAAAGTCTCTGGGTCTTTTGTGGCAACACCGAAAAGTCGCATCTGACCCGACACAGTCCATTGTGTATCTGGGGATTCAGATGGATTCAGTGGCTTTTCGGGCGTTTCCATCCCAGGAACGTCAGCGACTGGGGTTTAGAGAAAAGTCGCAGCCTTCCTAGAGAGAGAAGCTTTGGTCGGTTGGGAGGGGAGTTGGATGAGTCTGCTGGGCACCATTTCCTCTGCTAGAAAAAGTTTGTCCGCTGGGAAGACTGCACCTCAGGCCTCTTCAAATTCTTCCTTGCGGAAGAAATGGAGTCGGAAAGCGGACCTGAATGCGATCCTAAGGATCTCCAACGAAAGTAAAAGTACACTTAAGATGGTGGCTCGGACTTCTTCAGAAGTTAACGAGAGGGCCTCTCCTTAAATCTTCTGAGCCCCGACCTAGTGTTGTTCTCAGACGCTTCCATTTCCGGCTCGGGGGAGCAAAAACACTAGGGGGGGAAGAAGTGTCAGGCTCTGGGATGAGAGGGAAACAGGTAGCCTGGCACATCAATGTAAAGGAATGCAGCGATATCCTGTCGCTGCAGTTCTTCGAAGAAAGACTTGTCAAGCAAGGTTGTTCAAGTCAACTCGGGACAGTCCCACAGCCCTTGCGTATCTAAAGAATCAGGGAGGGACTCGCTCCAGATCCCTTTTTCTCCGGCGAAGGAAGTTTGCTATGGGCAGACGCAAGGCGCATCAAGATCCTGACAAGATTCGTGGCAGGGGTTCAGAATGTCAGGGGGCGGACCTTCTCAGCCGCCCGAAATCAGATTCTACCAACAGAATGGACCTTGCACAGGAAGTCTGTCAAAGTATGGAGATTGTGGGGGACGTCCTTCTAGTAGACCTGTTCGCTACATCAAGGACGAAGAGGCTTCCTCTGTATTGCTCCCCGGCGGTTCTGGGGACCCAGGGCAATTGCAGTGGACGCTTGCTCTGGAACTGGACAGACCTGGATCTTTACGCCTTTCCCCCATTCAAGATTCATGGGGGACGTTAATGAAGAAGTTCGCAGCGTCAGAAGGGACAAGGTTGACTCTGATTGCCCCAATGTGGCCAGCAAGAGAGTGGTTCACAGAGGTCATGACGTTCCTTGTGGACTTCCCAAGAACGTTGCCCTGGAGGAGAGATCTACTCAGACAGCCTCACTTCAAAAGGTTTCACCAAAACCCTCTCCGCTCTGGCCCTGACTGCGTTCAGACTATCGAAAAAAGTTGGCCAGAGCGAGAGGCTTTTCAAAGGGCAGCTGCGAGATGCAATCGCTAATGCTCGAAGAGCCTCTTCAAGAGCTGTCTACCAGTCTAATTGGTCCTCCTTCAGGGCATGGTGCAAGAAGGAAGGAATTTCTCTTCCACGACCTCTGTGAAATCAGATAGCAGATTTCTTACTCTATCTAAGAAATGTGCAAAAAAATTGGCAGTTCCTACAATCAAGGGTTATAGGAGTATGTGTCTGCCGTTTTTCGGCCACAGAGGAATGGACCTCTCCGACAATAAGGAATCTGCACGATCTCTTAAGGTTCGTTCGAAACCCACCAAAAATTCCACAAGCAAGACCGCCCTATGGAATTTAGATGTGGTGTTGAAACATCTGATGCTAAGTCCCTTTGAGCCTCTCCATGAAGCTCTCTAAGGACTTAACGAGGAAAAACGCTTTTTCCTAGCTTCTCTGGCGACGGCGAAGAGAGTTAGTGAAAAATCCAAGCGTTCAGTAGCCTAGTGGGTTTCAAGGGAGACAGCGCTGTCTGCTCGTGAAACCCCTTTCTTCTGGCTAAGAACGAGAACCGTCTAATCCTTGGCCAAAGAGCTTTGAAATCAAAGGAATATCGAGTCTCGTGGGTCAAGAACCAGAGAGAGCCCTGTGCCCTGTCAGGGCTCTCAAGTTCTATGTGGAATAGGACTAGAGAGATAAGAGGTCCCCTCAGGTAATCTCTGGTGCTCGGTTGAAGAGACCAGATTTGCCGTTGTCGAAGAATGCTGTTGCTTTTCTTCTTATTGAGGGAGGTCACTTAAAGGGAGGGGGGTGGGCCTCATTCATTTTGCTTGCCAGAAGGGACTGATATGAGCCTCTTTAAAAGTGAAAGCTCACGAGGTCAGAGCCGTAGCTAGCCACCTCTCTTGCCTTCCAAAGGAACATGTCTATCAGAGGATATTCTTGATAGCACCTTCGGAGGAGCAATTCCGTATTCGCCTCACATACCTCCGGGATGTTGAGAACGATTTACAGAGAACTGTAGTTTCTTTGGGACCTTACATTTCGGCAAGACACAGTTTTGGGGGCCTGAAGGTAGCTCTCTCCCTTATCCCTTAGCTTAGTTAGGTTAGTTTATTGTGTTTTTGGTGATGGGTGAGATTCTGTGAAAATCTCCCATTCCATAGTGTTAATATCAGGGTTTTTTGGTTAGTTGGTCAGGTGGTGGTCGGTTGCTGTGTTACTGCCATATGTTTGGCTAGATGGTCTTGTCGCATTGTGGTCACGTCCCCGTTGACAGAGCATCAAGAGAGCACCCAGCACTACAGGTCAAAACCTGGCTGGCAACTGTGATAAAGCATAAGCAGGCTTAGGTGACAGTAATCACATAGTCTACTTTGCTATCAGGTAAGGAAGCAATAAGTTAATCTTTTATTTTAATTTCCTAAAAAATCTAGTCTGTCTCTACCCACCATCCGAAGGTGGATTCAGCTATCTATATATCTGACAGGTAAGTTCATGAACAAAAAGGTTTTATTGTTATAATACAATTAAGTTTGTTGCATACTTTACCTGGCAGATATATATAATTTAGAGTGCCCACCCTCCTCCCCTCAGGAGGAGCAAGGGCCATGAATAAATATGAATAGAAAAAAAAATGGGAAAATGGTTCCTGATATCCGCCTCCACGCGGCGGGAATGGGTACGGTACACCTGACCGCCCACTAGTGTGCCGCGAATTTTGAAATTCTGTCGGACGTCCGAAAACAGCTATATATATATCTGCCAGGTAAGTATGAACAAACTTAATTGTATTATAACAATAACATATTTGACATCACATATTTTATTTTTATCACTAAGAATTATTCTCACTAAAACAAGGAGATATGGCATAATTTTTGCTGCCTTGAAGTTTTAAACAAACATGGCGCCACCCATTCGGCCGCACTAATGGCGGCTGAATCAAGCCAGCCAGGGGAGTTCCCAGACCATAGAATGCTGACTTTAAGAGGGTCAACTGTATAGCTTTTCTTTACAAAGTATATTAAAGCTTTATTTATTGTTTTAGCCTTAGATTTTAAGGCTTTCAGAACCTATGCTAGGCTAGATCATTGGCACTGAATAGCCTTTCTCTTGGCCACCGTTGGCAATGTTTTTATTTTCATTTTATGGTTTTCTTCCCTCTTCATGTTGTTGTCGTAACTCCGAGTTGTTGTAAAACGAGTACAGTGGTACCTCGAGATACGAAATTAATCCGTTCCGAGGCGCCCTTTGTATCATGAGGTTTTTGTATCTTGGACCACATTTTACATGTAAAATGGCTATTCCGTTCCAAGCCCCCCAAAAAACACCCCAGGTAAAAATTTCATAATAAAGTTAAAATGACCTATAAACAATGAAATACTACAACAATTTGGACCATTCAATACCTAACTTAATAAAGAAATGCAAATTAACCTGTAAATAAAGTGTATTAGTGTACATGGTATACAAGAAATACTGTACGTAAAATGTGGAAGCTTATCTTTCGAGTGAGGCTATCTCCGAAAGTGGCGGCATAGGAGGAGGAGGACAAACAGCAGATACATACGTACACTTAACTTTACGAAACACATAAAAAAATTTAAGGAAAACTAAACTAAAATTTACGAAACTGTAACACTTAACTTAAAAAAAACTAAAATTAAAAACTTTTTTCTTTTTTTTATTTTAAATTTTTTTTTTTTAAACTTTTTTTTTTTTTACTTTTTTTTTTTTTTACCTTACACATGTTTTTTTTTTTCTACAGAATTTCAACTTCATCACCACTTTCAACTTTCTGTTTTTTATCACTTGGTTCTTCCTTTTTGCTTACTCCTGCTAATGCTAAAGGCCTCTTTAAAAAATAACAATCCAAGGAAGATTGCTTCTGCCTACTTTTCACAATGTTCCCGAAACGACTCGGGCAAACGTCATTGAACTGCGCAAGCATATGACCTGTGTGAGCCTTTTCGGGGTGTCTTTTTTTTCTATAAACGCGTAGTGTTCATTAACGGCTGCCCGTCTTGATAATTATCTACTAATTGTTGCACCTCATGACTGTTGGCCCTGGTGTCCATCAAAACCCTGTTCAACCAAATGCTCTCTCTGCAACTGATTTGGGTACTGAATGTTCGGCTGCTGACCTTCAACATAAACTGAAGTTCCTTGATTATACTGGTATGCTTGTTGTAAATGATTGGCCAACACCCTCTGTTCAGCAGGGAGTGGAGATTCTACCAACCTTGCAAAGTTTCCAGTTATCCCATGAGAGAGACCTTGATCACTTATCCCATGTGAGAGATCTTGGTCACTTATCCCACGAGAGAGATCTTGGCAATCATATCATATATGTCGTCACTCAAGAGGTGCTCATCTTTTTCCATTTTCTGTGAAAAGATATGAGAATTTTTTTTTTTAAATACACATGACACAAACACCATCACAATGTCAACTCTGACTAGTAGATTCAGAAACAGTTGACAATCCCGAAACGAATACCTCGTGCGTACTATAACGATACTGGTACCAAGTGGCCGAGGCATGCCACCACATACATAGATGCATGATGGGAGGGACGCTGGCCAATAGGAGAGAAGGATCTCAGCTGCGACTAGCATCAGGAACCAATGGGAGAGCAGGAGGATGGTGGCGAGTCTACTAAGTTGGCGGCGCGCGAGTTTCAAAATTGTTATCGGTGGTTCGGGCGAGTCTCGGACTTTACAGAAACCTTTTGTATCTTGAAAACTTTTCGTATGTAGAGCCGTTAAATTTTTCGTATTGGCTTTCGTATCTCGAGGTACTACTGTATGTTGGTAAATGAGGAGTACCTGTACGTATATACAATATGTACTTTATGCAGAAATAAAAATATTTAATCTTGCAGGTATATTTCTTCTACAGTAAATCCATAAAGTTTTGTAGATATGACAACTACCTACATAATGGTTATTTTCTAAGTAGTTTTTAAAGATTGGTAAATTATCTTTGCAGCATTTACCAATGACAATGTGTACTATTATGTGTAGAAATGAAAATTTTAATTCTGTCTGCTGTAGTTTGTATACACTTGAGCAACATAGTGGACCAATTTGTTGACGTTATGTGCCCTTCTTTCCACCATAAATTTACAGTACTGTTGTACTCTCTAGAGGAAGAACTAATTATTATTGTTCTTTATTCATGGGTCAAACTGACACACAATAAAGTATGACAACAGTATAGTAAAATAATTGTCATCTCCAACGCTGCCATCCCATATGAGCTTCATTCAATGGCATGATATATAATAATATTATTAGTAGCCTAGGTTCATCAGCCTGATACCTAACAGCCAATATTCACTAGTCTGTACCATTGGTTGAGATGAGAAGTGAAACAAGCTCATCTTAGGTTAGGTCACAATTAGGTTTTCCAGTTTGAGCCCAATTTTGTATCTTGGGATTTCATGACAGTTAGAAAATAATCCAGGAATTTCCTGGGAAATACAATTATTTTTTAGATATATTTTCATTATAAACCATTCAATGTAAATGTTTTACACATTTTAAAACATAAAATCTCAATAATCTTCTATATATCTATGGCTACTACCTATTAAAATAGGCTATGCCTACTTTGAAAATTGGGGCCAGTTGAGATCGACCGACAAATGTTCCACTGATGAAAAACCTAACCATTCCTAGAGTGCTGTGGCCTAACTGAACCATACCTCACCCTACTAACCTGACCTTGCCAATGGGGCTGTGCTAAACATCAGAAACATGGAGCAAGCTTCTGCTTGGAGGTAATTTTATGGCATGCTAAGGTCAT
>NC_061088.1:30398535-30528535 GCF_015104395.2 Macrobrachium nipponense | reverse complement strand
GGTTAGCCTGACACTACCCTGTTCTTTAGACTTTTCATTTCCTGTAATAATTGGCATTATACAGAATATATATATATTTAAAACTTACCCCTGTTGCAGGTACCTGACCTCCACAGAGTGGTCAACACTGTATGGAGGCTATAAAGCTGCATCTCATTCCGGATCAAAAGCAGATTTCCGCAGGTTGCCCCTCACGCATTGCGCTTTATCACTGGTACCTTTCAATCATCCATATGTTGATCAGCATGGGAATGTGTTTGACCTTGAAGCACTACTTCCATTTCTTCGAAAGTTTAAAGTTAATCCTGTTACGGGTGAGGTGAGCACATAATTTTACAGGCACTTAAATCATGAATTATTAGATATAGGTAACTGCAAACTTTAGGTTGTGTTTAAAATAAAATCTTAGGAAGTACTATTATTGTGTATGTTGTGGTACTGTATTTTTTGTGAAATTAATTGTTGGAACCTAAGTCAACAGGCTTGAGATGATAGATATTGAAAAATGCATCAATGTAATTGACACCTTTAATTAGATTTTTGTGATTTCTGATATTCTAATACCATATAGAGTATTGTAAAGCTTTTGAAAGTAATATTCTTTCAAAGAATTAAAGTATGTGTATTATTTATGTAAATTTTAGTTTTATACAGAATTCATGTAGAATTTCTGTCAGATTCATGATAAAATTTTCTGTATATTTACCTTTCACTGTGGATACTGTACAATTTTTTGTTAATTGCAAAGAAATTACTTGTTCTTTATAGTTAACATATATTTGTATTTCACAGCCTTTAAGTGAAAAACAGCTTACCAAAGTGATATTTCACCGTGCGAGTAGTGGAGAATATCACTGTCCTGTACTCTACAAGCCCCTAACAAATACATCACACATAGTAGCTATCAAGACAACTGGAAATGTATTTTCGTATGAGGTGGGTCCCAGGTCTTGTGTAGCATTTCTTTTTTGTGGAAGATGTTGTCCACATGGCTGAATTAAAAAGTTGGTAAACAGAAAGCAGCACTGCCTACAGTACATGTCTCTTTGCAGTTCAGGGTATTCTCTATAATGTCAGTATAATATGTAAAGAGTAGTATACTATCAACATAAATCAGAGATACATTAATTTACATGATGATAAAGCCAGAACAGTCTTATGAAGTGTAAAGCAGGTACTGTACAGGCAACAAAACCATTAAACTTTTTTTTAATGAATCTTACCTATTATGATAGCTGTATGATAGTGTGAAAAGTAAAAAATTAATAGGGTTTAGTTTGAACTATCTATTGACCCATCCCTTTCGGGTGATTTTGAGCATCAACAGTTTATCCATTCAGTTTCATATGTCATCGGCCTACGAGGATGCATTGGAGAGTGTTTATGTGATTTTATTGGTGATTAGATCAGTTTTCTTGTGTCTTATTTGTCATTATGGATATAAATTGTCATCCAAAAAAGAAGAAAGACAAGTTATTTCAAGTCTGTAAGGTAAGAGGGTGTAATACCCAGCTTTATTCTTCAGTTTACGATGGTCACAACAAATGTTTTTTTTAAATATAAGCAGATAAGAATAGGAAAAGATAGAAATAAATTCTCCTAATTCTAGGACAGGAAGTGAGGCTAGTAGTAAGAATTTCTGATCTTTTCACAATCTTTCAGATAGCAGCGCTTCCCATTCTTCCTATTTTTGTAGTAATGCTTCTTCAAAATTTTCATCTCCTTTCAAAGATCTCCATATTCTTTACGATATGAGGTTTGGAAAATTAGAAACTGATTTAGCTAGTCTTAGGGGTACGTTTGAAAAGTTTATGGTGCTAACCTTCTTGACACTCACTACTTGACAGGCCCAATTTAGTCATCCTTTTTTCGGGTTTCCCTCTGCAGCAGACCTTCTACTTTTGGAGTTACAGGGAAGCAGGATATACGTCTGGGAGTGGAGGCAGTTTGTGCTGGTTGTCTTCTTGCTCTGGCCAGCCTGGCATGTATCACATACAGGTTGGCACTTGGTCACAAAAAGATAAGCTTGGCAAGCCAAGTAAATTTTGGTAAAAATAAATTTAGTAACATTTCTAACTTTTTGGGGTTCTTGTTGCAGAAAAGGGATGTTCAAGGATTTGAATAAACATACTGTTGGAATTTTGAATAAAGTAAAGCTAAAGACGATTAAAATTGTAAATAAAAAGGGAATTCTGTTGGTTTATATAATGTAATAACAGTATGAAAGAGAATAACTGTAAAGTAAAACTGTTTCAAGTTAGATGGCTCTGTACCTAACATGAACAGTGTAGTGTGCCTGCAACTGTTTGTTGAGTGACCACTTTTGAACCAGAAACCAGACAGGAGGTAGATATGCTAGGTAAGGATAAGCACACTCACACAATATCTGATTCTGTATCCACAACGCCATGCTGGAGGCTGCAAGAGAGATTATTTTTGCGTTTCCTCAAGAGAAACATTTTGGGAACAATTTTTTTGGGGGGCCTGCATAGATGGCAGGTTCAGACTCCTTTGGGGATTCTTTACTCACCTTTACTAGTGTGGCTCTCAAACGTAGAGAACAATTTTTGGCTCCCTCTGTCGCCACCTAGAGGGCTGACATTATCGCATAATTTACTGTATGCCTCAACATTAGGTATGATAGTGCAAGAGGTTTAGAAAGTGGAAACCAGATCTTTGTTGCATCTCTTTAAAATATTTGGGCATACACAACCATGGCAGCAGCAGCTTCCACAGTCAGTGCAAAATTGCAAGGTTCCCAACAGGTAAACAGGTAAGTCATCAGGCCCTCGAGCCAGCCCTTTCAGGATTTCTAGAAGGACAATAAGCATCCTAGAAAAAACCTAGCTCCTGATAAGGAATGATGCATCAAGTGCCCAGTCCCCAGGAGGAGGGAGATTGAGCATCTTTTATTTGGTTTTGCAAGATCTGGAGCTAGAGCCCTGGGTGGTGGAGGTACTGAAGGAGAAATACAACATACTCTTTTTTTTGTAGCCTCTTCTAGCCAGTTTTCCTCTCAAGTTTCCCCCTTATTTCCATAAAGAGGGAAGTTCCAGATCCAACGAGAAGAAGTAGACTCTCTTAGGCTAAAAGAAGCTGTTTAAATAGTCTAGACTCATCACTGGGGTTCTGCAATCACCTGTTTCTGTTACCAAAAGCTTTGGGAGGATGGAGACTGGTACTGGGTGTCTCCAAGTTTCCAAGTTGAACTAGTTTGTTCACCTGACTCCATTTACCATGGAGTCTGCCAGTTCAGTTTTAGCAGCAATTCAGTAAGGAGGTTGGATGGTATCAGTGGACTTGGTGGATGCTCACTTCCATGTACCAATTCATCCAAACTCAAAGAAACATTTGTTGTTTGTTTTTCAGGGCAAGTTGTACCAGTTTCAGGAGATATGCTTTGGTCTGAGCTCCTCAAGTTTTTGCAAGAGTCCTATTGCAGTTGGGCAAGTAGGCTCACCTGGTAGGCATTCAGATGCTTCTCTACCTGGAAGATTGGCTGATTCTAGCGTCCAGTTTAGAGGGGAGCCTAAGGACAAGAGATACTCTTTTAAAGTTAACAGATATGTTGGGCATACTGATAAATATTTCAAAATCCAGTCGAACACCAACTCAGAACCTTTGCTACCTGGGAATGCATCTGGATACCAAGAATTTCTTGATACTCATAGATAACTTTCTTTTAATTCTAGAAGAATTTGTACCCTTCATGACCTTCTCAGCCAAGGAATGGTTGTCCCTGGTAAGGCATATGACATCATTAGAGAAGCTGGTTGTGTCTCAGGCCGAGAAAGAGGTCTTTTCAATTCTTTTTCGAGAGTTACTGAACCGGGAATTTCAACCGACTCCATTTGAATTCAGGTCTCAAAGGAGTTAGAGGACCCTCCGAGATGTTGGAACTATAGACCTTGGCTTTTGCAGGAAGTCTCTCTCCAGTTGGAAACCTCACATCTCACATTATATTCTGACGCATCGTCAGAAGGTTGAGAGGAGGAGTTGCAACAGACAGACATGTAGCGGGGTTTTGGTCTGCAGAAAAACAAGAATTCCAAATCAGTCAGTTAGAGGTGTCAGCAGTGTGAAGGCCCTTCTTAGAGGATCTGTTCTAGTACTTCTCGGACAATTTAATAGTGCTGGGATATCTGAGCAGTCAAGGAGGCACAAAGTCAGAAGCTCTCTCCTGCCTTTCAAGTTGTATTCTCACTTGATCAGAGGAAAAGAAGATCTTTCTGTTACCCCAGTTTATGCCAGGAAAAATTAACATTGTGGCAGACCAGCTGAGCACGAAGGACCAGATTCTGTCGTCCGAATAGACCTTGCATCTACAAGTCTGCAAGGACCTGTGGAAGCCGAGGGGTATTCCTGTAATGGACCTGTTGGCAGCCAGGTTCAGTAATTGCCTGCCAGTATACTGCTCTCTAGTTCAAGATACTCGGGCATGGACAGTTGATGCAGTGCTCTTAGACTGGTCTTATCTAGATCTCTATGTATTTCCCCCTTTTTTATGATACAAAAGTTACTAGAAAAAGGTTGCTAGCAAAATTCTGCCAGGCTGTGAATTCATCAGTGACTTTAGTGACCCCTTGGTGGTCACAAGGAATGGTTTCCAGACCTACTGCCCCTGTTTGTAAATCACCCAATGCTTTTTACCAAGGAAAGGTCTTCTTATAAACAGTCAGGAGGTATGAGATTTCACCAAATACTCCCCATGCTTCAGTTGACTACTTAGAGATCTCTACTGTCTCTTATGACAAAGGGGTTTTTCAAAGGAATTCAGGTCTATCATTAACTCCAGAAGGGAGTCAACTAATGCACTGTATCAAAGATAGTGGTCAGTATATAGGACTTGGTGCTTTGCTAGAATTCTTTCCTGCACCTATGTGAATAACATCATTAAATTCTTACTTTACTCACTCTATAGCAGACGTTTTTCAGTCCCTGCCATTAAAGGGTATTGATCCATGTTAGCTTCTGTATTGAGGCATACTGTCTTAGATATTTCGTTTTAGCATAGATATTAGGGAAGCCATCTGCTCCTTTCAAATTCATTTTCCTAAGTTTCCAAATAACCTCTGGGCCAGAAATTGGATGTGTTGCTTAAGTATTTATGCATGCCCCCATTTGAACCCTTGAGCACAAGCTCCCTCAAGGAATTGACCGTGAAGACTGTTTTTGTTAGCCTTGGCCTCTGCAAAAAGAGTATTGAGCTTCAGGCTTTCTCATGCTGTGTAGACTTTACTACCCAAAGAGCGTTTGTTCTATTCTGCCCTTTTCAGGGCCAAGAATGAATTAAAAGGGGGGGCATCTCAAAACACAAAAATATTAATAAAAAAAAAAGAAGTGATTTACTTAGCAACCTAATATTTCTAGGGTACAGGCAGTCCCTGGGTTACTACGGGGGTTCCGTTGTAAGCCAAAAATTGTCGTAAGCCAGAACATCGTCCAAAGTCCTAAGAAAACCTTACTTTTAATGCTTTGGGTGCATTAAAAACTATGTAAACTGCATTCTTATTGCATTTTTCATAAAAAAAACCTTAAAATATTGATTATTTTGCATTTTTGGTGTCATATTTCTTCTGCCAGAGGAGCGCTGTAGACGCCGTAACTCCAGAACATGTGTCGTAACCTTGGAAATAATTTCTGATGAATATAATTGAAAAGCGCCTTAACCTCGGAACGTCATAAGCCGCACCCGTTGTAACCCAGGGACTGCCTGTATAATCATATTACCAATGCTAACTTTGTTATCATAAGAACGTGATATGTATGTCCGTCGACCATCTGTCCATCCATCTGTATGTCTGTCATCACAAGCACATTGCGGTCTCATTTTTTATCCTAGACTCGCCTGCTTTTGCATGTAAATACTCAAGTATCACACAAAAATTGTGTCATTTCGTTTTTCCTAAATTATCAAATAGATAAAGATATAGATAAATAAAAATATAAAGATACAGATAGATAAATAGATAGATAAAAAGATAAAGATATAGATAGATAAATAGATAGATAAAAAGATCGATAGCTTTGATGTCATGTTGATAGCCCCCTTTTTTTTAATATAAAATTCCCTCTAGCGATATTATTTATCATTTTATCAAAAATAGCTAAACTACACATGAAAGGCAAAACAAGTATGCATTAACATGAGTAGTTTCAAGACGATACAATAATTTAAATTTTAGTAAATATATGAAACCGCAAAACATTTGTTTTGAGTAATCGCACTTCAAAGTCTTGAGTAAGATGTTTGAAGTTTTTTGTACACCACACCTTAGTTATTGACATTATGATTGGTATTATTTTCACATACGACATTCCAAGCACCTATATATGGATATTAGAATAAATTATTCTTTGTATATTGTAATGTTTAATAGAAATTATTACTGTTTCCTTACTTTGGCATCTTGTTGAATGTTGATATCATCAGCGTATGTTTCTCTCTCTTTTTCCCCCGCTCTCTCGCTTCCATGCCTTTATCAGCCTTTTAGCCTCATTGCTGGGGTGTCATGACAACATCAAATCATTGAAAAGGGGTTTTGTTTTACCAGCAGTGGGTGCCTTCCCTTTTCTCATTGACATTGCTCACCAAAGAGGTGCCACTAGATTAGTGGTGCCATACCAGGACCGTAAGTAACGCCTTCTGCTGCTGTTTTGGCCTCTTCCTCTTGCACTTTCCTTATCTTCCTAAATTTCTCTTCTAATTTCTTCTCCATTGCTACTATCAATGAATGTCTTCTTTTGTTGTCAATGATCTTCCTCATTTCCATGTTTTTGGCCTCATTCTCACTTAATGATCCCCCCAGTGCCGCTTCCCCTGCATTGAATTTGACCACTGCTCTGTAAATACTGTACATCATCCCCCTTAGTTTAAAGAATTTTATTCTTGGTAGTTAATTCCACAGCACACGATGATGACATTCATTTTATTTTGTGTCTCCCCTGAACACCTTGCTAAAGTTAATGAGTTTGCCAATTTCGAGTAAACAGGTACCATCTTATACAAAACTCTCGGTGAGATAGGTGGTAATTTTCTTTTTATGAGATGGAATTGGCATATTTGTGGCAACACCTCTTTTGTAAAAACACCACGAATTTTTACCATCTAAGCAGGTGCTATGTTGGGGTTTCTTGTCCGTGGTTTGACACTGCTTAAGTGTTGGGAAAATATTTCGCTTCATATCAGCAGCTGTGTTACAGTTCCTAATAGCCTGTCCTAAGTAATAAGAGAGCATCAAAATTTGGCTTGTGTAATTTCACCAAATTTCTTATCACCAAGTTTTTCTTTTTTTGCTAAGTTCATGAGCAAGTTATACAAATGCTTACATGATTCACACATTCATACTTAGTTATTGGAAAGGAGACAACAGACTGTGCAGCAGTTATTCCTTTTGAGTCTCCATCCAACACTACTTCAGCATATCTCAATTTACATTTCTCAATTGAATGTGCAAATAAAATCTTCCACCCTTCTCTCTCCATGGCAAGTGAACTCCCATTGTAGTTTTTGGTACACTCATGTTCTGGAATGTTTTCTCCTTCACTGAATTGTTCACAAGTCTTACACCATTTGCTCAAAAGTACAAAATCAACGCACAAACCTATAGTCATTTCTATTACTGAAACAAATCCATACAGGGAGGAAAAGCCCCTCTTAGACCAGCTGCCATCACAACTCACTCGAATATCGTTTACTTCATTTGTATTTCCTGCCTGACACAATATTTCATGTAATTTCTCTCAAGTTTTTTCTATTGTCCTTTCAAGCTTTTCGATTTCAGCTTCCTCAGTCTTCTTTGCAATTATAAAATAGTTCTTTTTAGATAATGAATTCATGTTCAATGTAGCACCCAATTCACGTATCACACCATATCCATTACTTGCCTGTAAGGAAGCTTTCACTAATCCATTATGCACATCAAAATGGCATGTTTGTATTTCTTTGGCCACATCAGTTTTTTTCACTCCTCCATTCGAAGTGCACACCTCCATATTGACATTGCACTTAGCACACTTTGCAATGTACGTCTGTCATGCCTACAGTTCTCTTCTTTCACTGTCATTTTATTGCTACATTTACATCATGTAATATCACGAACCCACTGTAACAAGTTACTTTTATCAAAAATCACATATGATGTTGCCTTGAAATCTTCATTATCAATTTCCATACCAATTTCTTCACCAATATTAAGTTTATGTTTTGATCTTGTAGATGAGGGTTTGGATGAGGTGTTGGTGGGTGGTGATGGAGTGGTGGTGGAGGTTGAGGGAGAAGAGGCATGAACAGAATGGACACCCTCTGAGTCCACTTTAGCTGCATCCCTTCATTCAAGAGTTTTTATTCCTTGCTTCACACATTTTCTTCAACTTCTGTTTCCTTGTTAACTTCATGGTTGCAGCAGAACATAAAAACACAAGAAAAAACCACAGATATTTTGTAAATATGCAAAACATGTGACAAAATTTGGATGATGGAAGTGTGGACCTTCTCTCTTTCAAGGTTTATGGGTAACTAATCATACAGCTGTTGTGGTGTTAGTGGCAGCCAGGTCACACACACAGCCTTGCTTAAGGCAAGAGGTGTACAGATGCCAGATAGCATTAGATTTTGAGACATGAAACAAAACTAAAATACTGAAAATATATGCAGAAATGAACTGTATTCCAGACTGCATAAGGTTTATTCTTGTGCTTTGCCCTTTAAATGGGTTACACCCATGTCCCTTTAAAGCCCTGTGAGACGCAGAAAAAGCCACTGAATGTTCAAATGAACTTCACACTGTGTTTTTGGATAGGTATAGAATATAAATCCATGAAAAACTCAAATTCGAATTTTTAAAAAATATAATGGCTTCCCAGATGGTGACCCAGACCTTAAGTCACATCCTCTATCTTGCTCTTTTGTGATCCCTAGTCTGTCCTCCTTGATGCCAGATAGGGAAGATACTTCCTTATGTCCAGTCAGAGCGTGTTCTATATATTTACAAAGGACTAGGGAAATCAGATGAAATGTCAACAACCTATTTTGCAGCCATAGGAAACCTGACTTACTCTGTCAAAGAATGGCATGTCTTGTCTGCTCAAGGCTCTGGTCTGAGAAGCACATGCAAATCTAGACTCTACTTTTTCTTCTTTTACCTCTGCTGAAAGTAAGATTTCATGATGTGTGAGTGGTAGCTATCAGTTTACTTAAGAGTCTTTCTCTATATCTTGCGCTATCTGCAAGATATGGAGATCCAATATGAATCGTGCAGAACTCTTTATGGCAGGGGGGACTCATATCCTGAACAATTAGGGTAG
Organism: Macrobrachium nipponense; assembly: GCF_015104395.2. NCBI lineage: Eukaryota > Metazoa > Arthropoda > Malacostraca > Decapoda > Palaemonidae > Macrobrachium > Macrobrachium nipponense. Next base: position 30,519,229 of record NC_061088.1, on the reverse strand, counting down.
CTGTACTCTAACCTTTCCTATTTAGTTAGGAAATTGTCAAACTTTGGGAGTATGGGGATACGTAGGTTGTATTAGGTGAGGGCCTTCATTCTTGTACTGTCATTGCTCTGCTGGGCTAAGGTCAAGGCTTGTGTCCCACTTGCATGTTCAGAGGTCTTGCTACCTAATGAATTAGTCGTCACTTGGCAGCAGTACCAACAGATAGATGCTAATCATTAGATATGTAGAACCTTATTCCTGGTGCAATTTTATGGTTTTCTTGGTTATTAAATTTGTCCTCATACTTTTCCCACCTCCTTTGCTTAATGTAGGAATTGGCCGTCATATTAAAGAGGTAAGATTAATTTCAAGAATAGAAATTCTTTGATAAAATTAGTTTTTTAAATACTTACCTTTCTATTATGTATCATCCCTCAATTCCCCACTCATGTGGACAGAAGAATAAACTGAATGGAAAACTATAATGCTTAAACCACCCAAAAAGGATGGGTCAGTATACGATTCAAAACAAACTATCCTATTAATTTTTGACTTTTCACACTCTGTCGTCCACCAGCCTGATGCAGGAAATACAGCTATCATAATAAGAGGTAAAGTATTTAAAGAATAAGATTTATTATAAAAACCAATATTTGCATAAGTCATGTTCTTTATGATCCATTTGCAGATGTTTCCACATAACTGTATGTTACACATTCAAGCAGTTTACATTGTCTTTAGTAGGAGTTTTAGTTTGCACAGTGTACTCCTTTTATTGATAATACGATGTTTATTTACAGGCAGTTGAACAGTTAAACATCAAAGTCAACAATTGGAGAGAGCTTCTCACAGACAAATCTTTCACACGTGCTGATATAATAGTCATTCAGAATCCTCAGGATCTTGAAAAATTCAACATTAGTAAATTCCATCATGTCAAGAACAACCTTAGAATTGAAGATGAAGGTGAGTTGTGGTGCAGTACATGTAATGCAGCAAACATTTACATGTATTTAATTCTTGTTGGTGCAGATTATGGATAAAGATAGGGTGTTCACTGGTTAAAAATCTGGATTTATAAAAAAGGGAAAATAACATATGAGTGGACTTTCATTTAATGTTTTTTATCTTTACGTATGAATTTCAGCTACTGTAGTTTTATAGTACCAACTTATGTTCTTGGAGAGCATGTCTTTTTTTTTAAATTTTGTAGGACTTCTTTGTATTTAACATATCTCCAGTTTTTACTGGTAAATTTCAGAAACTGTTCAGGCTCGATCAGATGCAACGAAACGTTTGAAAAATGTAACCCAGGATACACAAGAGATCTTGGAAGAATTCAGCCGGACTTACAAAGAGGAAGAGACAAGGAATGAAGCGGAGGAACGAGTAGCTGACAGGTTCAATGCGGTAAGGAATGTTGCACTAAGTTGTAGTTCAGTTATAGTTTTATTATTATTGTCATTACTGGTTTTTAGTATGGTACAGGTACTTAAAATATTACTTTTATTCTAATTATTTTCAGGCTCATTATTCTACTGGGAAAGTTTCTGCAAGTTTCACTTCTACATCAGTTGATGTGGAAACCAAACATGAGCCTGCAGTATTGGAGGATGAAGTTGTCAGATATCAGCTAGTCAAGAAAAAAGGTATATAGAAATGTTTGTTCTGATTTTTTTTATAGCTTAGTCACTGTCTCATCCTCAAGGGATTACCCTTTCCACGGTCTGTCTAGAGCTCCATGGTGACCAGACTAATGTCAATGAATTCTCTTAACTGGTCTCATGGCCAGTTATTATGTCGTAATGATAAACATTATACCACCTGATATAGTATAAATGGACTCAGGATAAGAGGGCACTTTCTATTTTCCTCAGCAAACACTTATACCCAGTTTACCTACTATGTCAAAACCACAAAAAGAAGTGTTGGTCGTGCGCATACGCACCGTCATATTGTTTAAATATGACCAAAATCTGAACAAGACGCTATTCTTTTTCTGGTCTGTCAAGAAACCAGAGCTCAGAGAAGTTCGTTCTTAGCTTATTGTTTCACCTGTGTAATTTTAAGTTCCAGTTAAAATTTTTATAGTTTATACTGTGGAGAAATTATTTTTTGTGAGTGAAAAGCCGTAATTGTCATATTTCGCTAGCACACATCGGCGCTTCTTATGGTTTATGATCGTTAGGGTACCTCCGAGAATTTTGCTCTTCGTTTATTCATTTCATTACCGAGGTTCATGGAAACATATTTGAAAGCTAAGTATAGAATCTTAAGTTTCAGTGAAAAATTTTGTTAGTTTATTTAGTTTATAATGTGGAACAGTGATTTTATTGTGTGTGAAAAGCCATCAACTGTCGTTTATTGCCAGTAGTACATGTCGGCGCTAATGATTTAGGATCGTTAGCTCCGAGAGTTTCATTCCTTCGCTTATTTTTTTCATTACCGAAGTTTACGGAAACATCTAACTTGAAAACTGAGTACATAATTTCAAGTTCAAATTAAAAAATTGTTAGTTTAGACTGTGGAACAATGATTTTATTGTGTGTGAAAAGCCATAAACCAGTTTTTTTCTCATCAGTTCACGTCGTCACTTCTTACATTTTGTGATCGTTAGCTATTTGTAGAAGCAAAAATGGTTTTGAAGAATTTATCATTCTATTTAGACATTTTATCTGAAGAATTGTTCCACAATTATTATAAATATAAATACAGATAATCCTTTCAGATAACGATGTCAGCAATAGCCTACCAGGCAGTAGCCTACAATCTACATCGGTTTAGTGAGAATATGTTAGCTAGACTGTAGCAGATATTGTTTGTAGCCTAGGAATATATATCCTTAAGGGTAAACAAAAATAACCTGAATTTGTCAGTAATTTGAATTAAGGTAAGATTTAAGGGTATATCCTGTCAGGCTATGGGCCTTGGTAGTAGCCTAGTTTACACCAAAGACTTTAGGGTTAGACAAATGGCTATAGGCATTTTCGATTTTTATAAAGCCTGTATACTTAAGCATTTTCTTAATACTGTAGGCTATCATATGCATACCCTTAAAAGGGAATTAAATAATCTAGATTGATTAGACAATAACCTAGGCTATGTGATAGGCTATCCTAGCTATAGTAGACCAAAAACAGTGCATAGACCAATTGGGCTATAAGGTAGTAGGCTATCTTGAAGACTACATATTAAACCTGGTTAATCTCATACCTTTAAAGGTAAATTAATCAGGATTAGACTAACCTATATTAGGTGATAGTGTACTTATAAGATTTCACATCAGTGAGTTTCGTATTAGGGAGTTACTGTTTTATATAGTAGACCAAATAGCCTAGGGCTAGATATAAACAATCTGAGTTAGACAAAAGATGCTAGCCTAACTATGAATTTACATGTAAGTAATTTTCTGTGTTTATATAGCCTTTACGTTTGATCTGGGATAATCTGGATTAGACAGTACCCTATGCTGCGACTAGGCTAAGAGAGAATAATTTAGGAAACATCCTATTGTTAGTGAGCTAAGTGGTAGTTTAGCCCAAATAGCCTAGGACTGGATATAAATACAGAGGTACCTCGAGATACGAAAGGCTCAACTTACGAAAAACTCGAGATACAAAAGCCAATACGAAAAATTTAACGGCTCTACATACGAAAAGTTTTCAAGATACGAAAGGTTTCTGAAAGTCCGAGATTCGCCCGGATAACAATTTTGAAAATTGTGCCGCGCGCCGCCATCTTAGTACTAGTAGACTCGCCACCATCCTCCTGCTCCCCCATTGGTTCCTGATGCTAGTCGCGGCCATGAAATCCTTCTCTCCTATTGGCCAGCATCCCTCCCATCATGCATCTACTATGTACACGTGGTGGCGTGCCTCGGCCACTCGGTACCAGCATTGTTATAGTACGCACGCAGTATTCGTTTTCGGGATCGTCAATGTGTACGTTATTTAAAAAAAAAAAGTGACCAAGATCTCTCACATGGGATAAGTGATCAAGGTCTCTCTCATGGGATAACTGGAAACTTTGCAAGGTTGGTAGAATCTCCACTCCCTGCTGAACAGAGGGTGTAGACCAATCATTTACAACATGCATACCAGTACATATAATCAAGGCACTTCAGTTTTATGTTGAAGGTCAGCAGCCGAACATTCAGTACCCAAATCAGTTGCAGAGAGAGCATTTGGTTGAACAGGGTTTTCATACATTCAACTTCCCTGACAGATATATACGTAATTAGCTATAGACTCCGTTGTCCCCGACAGAAATTCGAATTTCGCGGCACACGCTACAGGTAGGTAGGTCAGGTGATCTTCCGCCCTGCCCTGGGTGGCAGGACTAGGAACCATTCCCGTTTTCTATCAGATTTTCTCTGTCGCCCGTATGGTAAACATACGTTTGCGGTACCTCCTGACTTGATTTTCGTGTTTCATCGCCATCGATCTTCTGGGCTGTCTTTTGCAGGGAAGTACTGGGTCTTTGGTTCGGCATACGCTTTTATTAACTTTTTAATGAATTTGGCTTCGAAAATTTCGAAGAACATATGACGTGTAACTACTGAAGTTTTCGGTAGACACTCACATAGTTTGCAAGAAAGGGAAATATTAATATTTATTCATTAATACGTGTAATAAATGTTAGAATTTGATTGAGGAAATATAAAACTAACTTCCTTCTTTAGGAAGTCAGAAAAGCATATAACTAGATACGCTTCCTTTAGAAGTTTTAATAGCTCTCGTACTAATAAGCAGTTAGAGTATTAACAGTACTAGTAGTGTTGCATCTTTCTTCACAGAAACTACAAATTCATAGTTGCAATTTGAAGATAAAGGGATGTAGCTCAAAATGCGAGCTATTAAAAGGTAAGAAGTGATTATAGTGTTCCCCATTGTAGTGGAGGGTGCGTCTGATCGGCTCTGTCTCGCTCCCAGGTCTAGACCTCTCTCAAGCTCCCTGGCCCAGAGGAGAAGGAATGTCGAAAGCCGTACGGAGGTTATGGAGAATCCCCACCGATCAGGGGTCCCCTCGGCAGGATCTGTAGTAACGTCCCAGACTGCCAAGGATAGCCATTGGAAAGGCATCCTTAAAAAGTGCGTCTCTTCTTCCGAGTCTTCATCTTACTTCCGAAAAGACAAAGAATGGACATGTTTGGAGTTCGGACGCTCTAGCGCGTTCTCTGAAAACTAAGAGAACACTGAGCGTCAACTGGACTACAAGCGAAGAGCCAGCGAGGAAGACGCGTTCCAGCAATCAAGTGCGAGCCACGTTCCAACTGCCAGCAGCGAGCCGCGTTCCAACAGACAAGCGCGAGCCGCGTTCCTACAGCCAAGAGCGAGCCGCATTCCAGCAACTGAGCGCGAGCCGCATTCCTGCAGCCGGGCTCGGGCCACTTTCCTCCCTCCAAGCGAGAACTAGAAATTTTCTCGGCGCAAGGCGCCTTCAAAGAGAAAACAGACAGCTAAGAGCGAGGAGCCTTATAGTAGAGTGGCAAACAGAAGGATCCTTCCATGGAACGTTTCCGGGCAAGAGGCTCCTTCCAGAAGGAGGAGTCTAGTAGGCGCTCGGAACTATCAAGGCGCACGGGACCTTCCACGCAAGCGGAACGTTCCAGGAGCGAGTCGCCTTTCTAGCGTGCGGAACATTCCAGGCGCGCGGAACTATCCAGGCGCCAACTAGGCGCCAGGATATTCCAAATCTCCTTATGAGAGAGAGGTCAGTTGCAAGGCTCCTCTTTGAGTTTTTAACTTGATCAACTTTCTCCTGGCAAAGGTGCAAGATGTCGCACAGGCGGCCGTTGCTTTTGTTAGAAGGATTCTGATACTAAGAGAAGCCATTATCCAATATTCAGAAGACTGCTGTGATAGGCAGTTCCTCTCAATGCGAACTCTCTCCTTCATTCATGCTCTTCCCTCGTTATGAAGAGGCAAGAGCTTTGGGAGATTTTCTTAATAAGATTCTCATCGGCGTTCGGGAATAATGGCGGAAAGGAAATATCAATCTTCCTTCCGTAAACCCTAGATATGAACAGGAATTCTGTCTCTTCCGCGATTTCTTAGGAAATCACAAAGATTTAAAGAGTTCCTGGATCAACTTCCTTCCTTAAGGAGATATATACAGTAGGGCCTCGTAATCGCGGGGGATAGGGCCCAGAACCCCCCGTGATAAGTAAATACCCGTGTTATCCTGGTATCCCCCCTAAAAATTGCTTTAAACTGCCTACTTTAATAATTAACCCACCCAAGACCACTATTTCAATGTTTATAACTGCCTACTTTAGTTCAAGCACCAAATATGTCTTCAACTATCACCTTAAACTAAATTCAAGACAGTTTCAAAGTTATTCTTTCCTATCTTCAATTTCCCCTTCATCAGATCAGCAAACAAAAGTATAATTACCTAACAATTCCTTTCTATTTTCATGATTTGGCTGCTGCATCAAACTAAAAGTACATAGTATATCTAATTCGTGAATGAACATATTTATGATAAAAAAAATGATTTACTGTAATGATTACAGCACCCAACTATAATATTAATGTATAAACAGCAAAATACAGCAATGAAAATCTATTTTTGTCTTTTGTTTACGTTTAGAATCAGCTGATGCACGTTTATTACCGAAAGAATTATTTTGGAAAACAATTTAGTTGCTAAAAGAAACTAATTTATTAATGGAATTCTTATTATTTTTAACTTTTTACATAATAGTTTATGATATTATGATACAGTAATTCATATTTCATTGAGAGAGAGAGAGAGAGAGAGAGAGAGAGAGAGAGAGAGAGAGAGAGAGAGAGAGAGAGAGAGAGAACAGCTTGGGATGAAAGTAACTGTTGAATAGCTTGAGAGAGCAGCTTGGGACAAGAATACTGTTACTAGCTTAGCTGGAGAATAACACAATGAAATTTGTATTTTAAATATTTTTATGGTGATAAGAAATGAAACATGGATAGTGATAAGATATTCTTTTGTATACTGTTATAATGTGAAAATCATTTAGTCAACTATAAAAGTTGTATTGAAGCAGTTTCGTAAATAGAGAGAGAGAGAGAGAGAGAGAGATTTTGCTATTTACATTCATAGTATTTGAAAATTTGTAAATGAGTGTATCCTAAAAATGCATTTAGTCATGAAAAGAAGAAGAAAACACAGTAATTAGTGAATCTTGCTCTATGATAAAATTCGAGATTTCGTTAATTTTCCGGGGATATACGTAGTATTTGGGCTCCACAAATAAAGTAAGTAAAGTGATTCATGACAGAATTTAGAGGATACTTACGTAAAAATACATCGGTAGTTTGTAGAACGGTGTAACCACTCACATTGTGTAAAAATAGTATGTACCAACGAGACTAGGTTTGGTGACGTCACGGTTGTCATACGTATTTTTTTCGTGAATGAATATACATTTATGATAAAAAAAAAAAGTTACTGTACTGCTTAGAGTATCATACTGTAAAATTAATGTAATCACATCAAAATAAAGTAATCATTGCATGCTGTAAACATGTAAAGTGTATTTTTATCTTTTGAAAAATGCATTCCCCAAGAAATTATTCCTTGAAGAGGCTTTTTATTATGAAGATATGCCAATAATATATAAGATATGGGTTTTATTATGAATATATATGACAATAATATATAAGGTAAAAATGGTTTTATTACATTTACGCTTCGTCGCCGATCGCAAACAACAATACGATAATCTATGACAGTTATCGTTTGTATGACTGCAGTGTTCAGAGAAGTTGATTACGTTATACCAAAACAATAATGAAGTTCAAATTGAAAAGTAATGTTTACCTAAATGTTATTACTACTGTAATTACACTACTACTATTGACATTGCTAAAAGGTTAAGAATGGCAAAGGTGCTGTTAAGTGTAACTCAATGTTTACATTTCTGCTGGCCGTTCAACTACAAGTTGATGTCAATGATGTGGAATTATTCCATGAATAGGCTATAATATTATGAAGATATGCCAATAATATATAAGATGAGAATGGTTTTATTACCTTTATTGTCAGTTAATATCATAATGTGAATCTGTTCATGCATTACCTGGTTACTGGAACCGGACAAGGCTTAGCCTACAACGGACAAGCCCTCGATGCTGCCATTCATACCAGTGATATAGATTGAGAAGTGGTCCGAGAAAAAACCCGTGATTAACTGAATCCGTGATTGCTGATCCGCGACTAAGCGAGGCCCCACTGTATACTCTTTGTATCTTAAGGGGTTAGTTATCATTTACAAAGATCTTAATGCATCTTATCGAGTAAGCATATACGCTCTCGTGGACAATATTCGGAGTAGCTCTCTTTCATTGATTAGAGGCTCTTCCAATTAATAGACGCTTGGAATACGTCCTTTAAGTCTTATGTCCAAGAGAATAGGAAGCTGGAGAGATTCTATGCAATCCTCGTTTCTCACTTGGAATATCCTTCGACGATACTAATTCGTTCTATTTACGAAAAGAACGAAGATAATAAACATTTTCCTTTCTCTATCTGCCTCGGCAGGGAAAGAAGGTAGTAGAGAATCTGCTGTATGAGAATACGGTACGGTCAAGTCATAGGCGCATACCGTAGTTACCTCTTTGGTGTGCAACTCAATTACCCGTATCCTTCCAGGAGTTTCCTAGGAAGGACTACGCTTAAAGGGATTGTTAAGACAACACCGACTCAGCTTCTAGATTTAACGAAGTCTTGTTTCGCTTAAATATGCGTTAATGAGAACTTCCTGAAGCTCGATAATAATTTTATAAGATTCCTTCTTTGAATGGAGTAGCTGGCAACTCAGGAAGAGTAAGGCCAGACGGCTAACAGAGACTGCTATCGCTTAGACCAACGCAGTACCATCTAGTTCTCGGTCGTGAGCGGTCGGTTACATCTCTCTCTCCTGCGGGATGGACTAACTAACCGTATATCTCCCCTACAATCTCAGTCTTAGCCTTGGATTGAGGGGATAGATAAGCAAACATGAATAAAATATTGTCTGCGTTTTGCTAAGAAGCTTTCAATAAGAAAGATATTGCAACCTTTCAATGCTGTTTACCGTAAGGTAACATTATTAAAGGATTCTAACGCAGCAGAACACTATATTATATAATGCTCTTATGCTTATGAAAGCATTGCTTAGTGAGAAAATGGAAATAATGGTAATGTTTCTGGCTTTGCCCTCATAGTAGGATAAAAGGGTTTTGTCACATTGTGGTCACGTCCCAGTTGACAAACGATATAGAGAGCACCAGCTACATAGGTCACGTCCTTGCTGGCAACTCTAGTGAAGCTTATACATTATTCAGTGTCTAAAACAACACCTATATGATCTGTCACATTGGTGGTCACGCTCCCCGTGACAGTTCATTAGTGAGCAACAACCACACAGGTTATGTCATTGCTGGCATCTCTAAGAATGCATTACCCGAATTCGATGTCTGTAATTAGGATCTAGTTGCATTTTGGTCACGTTCCAGTTGACAGATCCTCTAGAACTCAACAGCTTTACAGGTCACTACCTTGCTGGAGTCTCTAGAAAAACAGACATACGAAAGGGTACCGGATACCAAGACAAACTTATTTGGACTTGATAATTTCTAGATTTAGCGGGTTTTAACCGAAGAGTTCATTAGCCTCTCGTACAGAAGGCTTGGTAACCTCACGGTTCGTGCCTGAGTTCGTTCCCTGTCTTACTTTGGGGGGGGGGGGGGGGGGGGGGGGGGGGGGGGGGGTTTCGATCTGGGACCCCCACGGCGGTTTTTCTTCCCTTTCTGAGAGAAGAATCACCTTTGTATGTATCTGCTATCAAAGAATACAGTACCAGGCTATACTCTGTCTCTAAAAAGGGACTTAGAGATAGCAGAGACCTAAGATCTTCGGATCTTATATGGTACATCAATAAGACTAAGACGAGGATATCATGCTTCGAGTTGAGATTCTTTCGTAGCCCGCAAATTCCGTTGTTCCGGCAAGACGGAACTTCTCCTCATCAAGCTTCTTTTAGGAATTTTATGAGGAAATTCATTGTTTCTCTTGGCCCCTTCTCACAGCATGTTTCGGAAGGCTTTTCCAAGAGAGTCTGGATATTCTATCAGAATCTATTATAAAGGGACCTGAACAACCTCTCCACTCTGAGTCTGTCTGCATGCAGACTGACCAGAAGTAGACATGAATGAGAGAATTTTTCAAGGTAAATGACAAGATTCGTGGTCAAGACATAGAATTGCTGCAGATCGTGCTAGATGGAAGGGGGAAACTGAATCACCTTTGTATATATCTGCTATCAAAGAACGCAGTAAAAGGCTATACTCTGTCTCTACAAGGGGAATTAGAGATAGCAGAGAATTTAGACCTTCGGGATCTTATACGATACCTCAATACGACAAGAGTAGGACATCATGTATACTTCGAAAGGGATCTTTTTGGGGCCTCAGATTCCGTGTTCCGACAAGATGGAACTGCTCCTCATCAAACTTCTTTGAGAAATTTTATGAGGGAATTCTTTGTTTCTCTTGGTCCTAGACGACCAAGAAGGCAAGTGAATTTTTTGTGCAGTGCAATCTCGCATCAGATTCAATGGAGACTCGGCAATGGGTTCTTGCCAGCATAGTATGTCTGGCAAAAGAACTAAAACCCTCTATTCTTGACTCGACGCTTTCAGATAGAAGTTTCGTTGTCCAGGCACGGTTCTTACGTTTTCTTTTACAGAAGAAGAAATGGTTTAAACGTTTGCCTACAGAGTCTTTGGGATGCGATGAGGGCTCGAAATGCTTCCCAGAAGGTATTCAGAGGGATACATAAAGAGCTAAGAAATCAGGGGTCCGCCCAATTTCAGCTCTGAGTCTCCTTCGACTTTCAAACTCCTTCCCTTCCTTCGGGCAAGCATAGGGAAGATTCTGCAACGAGAAACCTCATCAACTTGTAAGAAGAGATCTCGTTAGCAACGGAAGTACTCACGAAGGATCCTCCTCGGAGGAAGACTCTTATCTCTCGTACTGTTAGATATCCTATCGTCTACTGGATGTAGCTGACTACAGTTACCTCCCCTTGCCGGAGAGGCCAAAAGCTCAAAGTGGAAGAATTTCTTCCACCCTTCTACAAGTCTCCTGATAAACTATTGTGGTTGTTCAGGACTTTAGGACAATGTAGCGCCAACCAGGCGCCAAATGCCAAAACAGGCAAAAAAACGCCAGAGGCAGACAGTTCCAAGGAACTCTTTCATTGTCTGATGCGGAGAAAGAGCGGGCCTCCAACCTGGCGCAGATGCGTTAGAGGCGAACAAATCGGACAGATAAGAGTGTCCGATGTGGACATCGCCAGACAGCCTTGAGACTCTACCAAGCTCGAAGCTCCAGCAAGTGGGGAGGAGCCAGCCAGGCTCCAGGCGCTAAAAAGAGCCAGCCAGGAGCCAGGCGCAAAGAGCCTTCCAGGCGCGAGGCGCCAGGCAGGTGCCAGGCAGGCTCGAGGCGCCAGCCAGGCGCGAGGCGCCAGCCATGTGCCAGGCGCCTGCCAGCCGCGAAGCGCCAGCCAGGCTCCAGGCTTCATCCAGAAGAGATCCATTTCAAGGAAAGCCCTGGTCTTCTTTGAAACAAGTGGGATCTCTAAAGCACTTCAAGAGTGACTTAATGATTCCTTCAAACAGCTGAGAATTAAAAGCGCATGAAGTGCGAGCTTTTATGAATTCTTGTTTGTGCCATAACAATATGTCATAAAGGACATATGAGCTGTCACTTACGGGAGATGCAACTCTGTGTTGACCTCCCATTACAGGAAGGATGTCAATTTAACCTACGAGAGATCCTTCTCTCTTGGTTATACGGGTCTGCGGATACATTGCTGGGATAGGGAGCCGACACTGATCCTTAACTAGTGAGTTAATTTTTAGTTTAACTTAGTGATTTTTATATGGGTTTTTGAAAGGAGTTTGGGGATAACTCTTCAAATTAAGCATTAACCCTCGTGTTAGGATCAGGTGATCGGGATCGGTGTTGTGCTCCTTAATTATGCCAATAGGCACAGGTATATTGTCATATAAGTGCATTAGCACCCATTGACAAATGCCAGTTAGGCTCTGCCGAGTAAGTGGATAAGACCCCATTGGCAGACCCACAAGAACTCTTTCATACATACTTACCTGGCAGATACTTTGTATATACGATAAATGGCTCACCCAGCCTCCCCGCAGGAGACAGGTGGAAGAGAGAAAATCTGATAGAAAATGGGAATGGTTCCTAGTCCTGCCACCCAGGGCAGGGCGGTAGATCACCTGACCTACCTACCTGTAGCGTGTGCCGCGAAATTCTAATTTCTGTCGGGGACGACGGAGTCTATAGCTAAGTATATATCTGCCAGGTAAGTATGTATGAAACTTTATTGTATCATAACAATATCATTTTGATGGACACCAGGGCCAACAGAGTCATGAGGTGCAAAAAAACAGAAAGTTGAAATTCTATAAAAAAAAAAGAAAAAAAAAACCTACGTAAAGTAAAAAAAAAGAAAAAAAAAAACGGCAGAAATTAAAGCCGCTTTTCTTAAAGTGCAATCATTTGTAGACTACACCCGCCGAAAAGGCTCACACAGGAACATTGTGTACGTATATTTTCATACAATGAACTTACCTGTCAGATATATACTTAGCTAAGACTCCGTCGTCCCCGACAGAAATTCAAATTTCGCGCCACTCGCTACCGGTAGGTCAGGTGATCTACCTGCCTGCCCTGGGCGGCAGGACTAGGAACCATTCCCGTTTTCTATCATATTTTCTCTGTCGCCGGTGGTATCAACATTGTTGTTACTACCTCCTGACTGGAATTTGCTTTTCAAGACTTTTTTGATCATCTATATTGGATTTCTTGGTGACGTACTGGATCGTTGTTTGGATTCGCTACTGTGGACTGGAATTTGGACTTGCTTTTGATTTTTCTGATAGAATGTCTGATTCAAGTGTTAGTGTGAGAGTGTGTGTGAATGTAGGCTGCAAGGTGAGGATACCGAAGGCTTTGGTTGATCCTCACACTGTATGTCGTAAGTGTAGGGGGTTTGACTGTTCTTTAGCTAACACCTGTATTGAGTGTGAAAAGTTGAATGCTAATGAATGGAAGACTCTAACTTCTTACTTGAAGAAGTTAGAGAGGGATAGAATTAGACGGGCTGCACAAAAGGGTGTGAGTACAAGGCCTTTTGAGCCTTTTTCTGAGTCTAACTCTCCTATTTTGATTCTCCCTATGTATCTGAACCCTCACAGGCTTTGCATTCGGATTCGGCTTCTGAAATCGCCTATCTGAAGGCTACTCTTCGTAAAATGAAGACAAAAATGGCGGCCATGCAAGGTAAGGGAAGTGATAGTGAATTACTTAGTGAAGTGAGTGTTCCCAGTGTTGTGGAGGGGGCTGCGATGCTCCCAGGCCTAGACCTCTTCCAAACTCACATACCCAGAGGAGAAGGAAAGTCGAAAGTCGTACGGAGGTTGTGGGGAATCCCCAACGGTCAGGCGTCCCTTCAGCAGGTTCTGTTTCGCTACAGTCTGCTCAGGACCGCTTTAATAGAAGCGTCCTATGAGATTGTTTCTCATCGTCCGGTTCTCCTTCACCTAAACAAGGGTGGAAGGACTCGGATCTTTCTAGGCCACTGAAAAGGCACTGGAAAGAACGTGCGTTTGACTCGAGCCCGGAGCGCTTCTCGGAGGAAGCCCCCTCTTCTATCAAGAAGGCTAAGCTGGTCTCGACGCCTCCTCAATCGGTAGTTGAGGATCGCACTCCTTCGAGTTCTCCTGCTTCTTCTATTGAAGAGGACGCTGGTGTGGCTTCCAAGAGGATATTGCTAGCAGTACAAGAGCAGTTAGCCTCTTTGGTTGGAGTTCTTTCGAGGGATCCCCCTCGCAAGAAGGACGCTAGACTTCCTATTAAGAAGTCTCGTCTTCTTTCGCCTGCCAGACGTGAACCGTCCTCCAGGCATGAAGAGCCTTACAAGCGTGAGACGTCTTCCAGGCGCGAAGATTCTTTCAAGCGTCAGGAGCTATCCGAGCGAGTTGCTCTAGATAAGGATACGCTCAGGCGCGAGGCGCCAGCCAGGCGCGAGGAATCAGCCAAGCGCGAGGCGCCAGCCAGGCGCGAGGATTCAGCCAAGCGCGAGGCGCCAGCCAGGCGCGAGGCGTCAGCCAGGCGCGAGATGCCAGCCAAGCAAGAAGCGCGAGGCGCCAGCCAAGCGCGAAGAGCTTTCCAGGCGTGAGAAGTCAAGCAGACGCGAGACTACTAGTAGACTTGAGAGAGAATCTGTTCACTCTATGAGTCCCTCTCCTAGTAGGAGTTTGTCGCCAGTAGAGAGAGAACTTGGTGAAGATCCTCTCGTTTTTCAAGCCGATTCTCAGCACGGTGTGGAAGTAGATTCGGAAGACGAGGTTAACGGTAGAGAAGGCTTCTCTAACTATAGAGTTCTGACGGACCTTCTTTTGCAGGAGTATGGAGATTCTTTGACTCCTGCGGCTCCTCCTTCGCCTCGATCACTGTTTTCGAGTGCGATCGTACCGAAGTCTTCGTCGGTGTTGAAGATGAGACCTACGATCTCTATGAAGAGAGCTCTACAGTCTCTTGACAAATGGATGTTGTCAAAGAAGGATCTGGGCAGAACCACCTTCTGTATGCCTCCAGCCATACTTTCTGGTAAAAGAGGTTTCTGGTACCGAAATGGGGAGAACATGGGCCTTTCTCTCCCAGCGGCGGCTGAAGCGGACTTTTCAACCTTGGTTGATTCATCGCGGAGACACGCTTTGAATGGAGCTCGTGTGACTTGGGCGATTTCTGAGACTGATCATCTCCTCAAGGGCCTCTTCCATATTTTGGAAGTGTTTAATTTCCTAGACTGGTCCCTTGGGGTGATGTCTAAGAAGGCTCATGACTCGGAAGGTCTAGACCCCGAAGTCATTCTTAGTATTCTGTCATGTATTGATAAGGCAGTACAAGACGGATCGGGAGAAATCTCCTCTCTCTTTGGAGCGGTACTCCTTAAGAAGAGGAGTATTTTTAGTGCCTTCTTAACCAAGGCGGTTTCTCCCTAACAGAGAGCAGCCCTGGTTTTCGCTCCCATGTCAGACTTCTTGTTTCCTTCTCAGTTAGTGAAGGACATTTCTCGCTCACTGACTGAGAAGGCGACACAGGATCTTCTCCTTCACACTGCAAGGAAGAAGAGACCCCTAGTTGCGGTTGACAAGAAAGGACCGACTTCTACGGTTCAGCCCTTTCGAGGAGGCCCTCCCTCCAGAGCTCCCTCCAGAGCTCCCTCTAAGAGAAGAGGTCCTGAGAGGAGAGGTAAAGCTTCTTCCCGTCCCTTTAAGAAAGGGAAGTGAGACAGACAACCTCCAAACACCAGTGGGTGCCAGGCTTCTCGAATTTGCAGACGCCTGGACATTCATAAACTCGGACGCCTCTTCGATGTCCATAATCAGGAAGGGATATCTTATCCCCTTCCAGGACAGTCCTCCCCTAACGACTATTCCGCGGGAACTGTCAGCCAGATACAGGGACCCTGTACTGAGGGATACTCTTCGTCTGATGGTGAATCAAATGTGGGACAAACGAGCTATAGAATTAGTTCTGGAGCAAAACTCTCCGGGGTTTTACAATCGGCTTTTTCTGGTTGCGAAAGCCTCGGGGGGGCTGGAGACCAGTACTAGATGTCAGCGCTCTGAACAAGTTCGTTCTAAAGAAGTTCTCTATGGAGACTTCGGCCTCAGTCCTTGCGGCTTTACGTCAAGGAGATTGGATGGTGTCGCTGGATCTCCAGGACGCTTATTTTCATGTCCCGATTCACCCTTCTTCGAAGAAGTACCTCCGTTTCATGACGGGGGGAAGGATCTTTCAGTTCAGGGCCTTGTGTTTCGGCCTGTCAGCTCCTCAGGTCTTCACAAACCTGATGAAGAATGTGGCGAGGTTTCTTCACCTCAAAGGCGTCAACATCTCTCTATATCTGGACGATTGGCTCATCAGGGCCAGAACAGAGAGACAGTGTTTGGAGGACCTTTCTTTGACCCTAGACCTGATAAAGGCGTTGGGACTACTCGTGAACCTCGAGAAGTCACAACTGATCCCCAGACAGAACTTGGTCTATCTGGGGATTCAGATGGATTCTCGGGGTTTTCGAGTATTTCCTTCGCAAGAGAGAATCGTGAGAGGCTTGGAGAAAGTCTCTCTCTTCTTAGGGAAAGAACGAACTTCGGCGAGGGAATGGTTAAGCCTTCTAGGGACCCTTTCCTCGCTCGAATAGTTCTTTCCTCTAGGAAGACTGCATCTTCGTCCTCTTCGGTTTTTCCTAAGGAGATCATGGAATTGGAAGACGGGACTTCTCTCCGACAGTTTTCTCCTTCCAATGGAGATGAAACCACACCTGCAATGGTGGTTGTCCCCTCTAAAAGAGAACAAGGGAATTTCTCTGGAAGTTCCGAACCCAAGCCGAGTGTTTATATTCAGACGCATCGGAGAAGGGTTGGGGAGCAACACTAGGACCGAGAGAAGTGTCAGGCACCTGGAAGGCAGCACAGGTGTCCTGGCACATAAATTGCAAAGAACTTCTAGCAGTTCACTTGGCTCTAAAGTTCTTCGAACCTTTTGTGGCAAACAGTGTGGTCCAAGTGAATGTGGACAACACTACCGCCCTGTCCTACATTCGGAAGCAAGGAGGAACACACTCCTTGTTCCTATACGAAATAGCAAGAGATCTGCTACTTTGGACCTCCCAGAGGAACATCTCCCTCCTGACAAGATTTGTTCAGGGTACGAGAAACGTCAGGGCGGACAGACTGAGCAGGAGAAGCCAGGTCCTTCACACAGAATGGACCCTTCATTCAGAGGTGTGTCAGAGTTTTTGGGATCTTTGGGGCACTCCTCATGTAGATCTGTTCGCCACATTCCTTTCCAAAAGGCTGGAAGTCTTTTGCTCAGTGGTGGAAGACCCAAGAGCTCTCGTGGTCGATGCCTTCCTGCTAGACTGGTCTCATGTAGACGTGTACGCTTTTCCCCCTTTCAAAATCCTGGGGCAAGTGTTGAGAAATTTTGTTGCGTCCAACGGGACAAGAATGACCCTGATAGCTCCGTTTTGGCCAGCACAAGATTGGTTTGCAGAGGTGCTGGAGTGGACAGTAGACTTCCCAAGATCCCTTCCAAGAAGGATGGATCTTCTCAGACAGCCACACTTCGAGAGGTTTCATCAAAACCTCCCCGCTCTCGCTCTGACTGCCTTTCGACTATCGAAAGACTTGTCAGAGCGAGGGGATTTTCTCGCGAAGCTGCAAGCGCTATCGCTAGAGCCCGCAGAGCTTCCACTAGACGAGTCTATCAGTCTAAGTGGGAGGTTTTTAGAAGGTGGTGTAAGTCTAAGAAGTTGTCCTCCTCCAGTACCTCTATAACCGAAATCGCTGATTTCCTTTTGTTCCTGAGAGAGGTCTCTCACTTATCTGTATCGACTATCAAAGGATACAGGAGCATGCTTTCGGCAGTCTTCAGAAACAGAGGCCTAGAGATTGCTGATAATAAAGATCTGCACGACTTGATTAGATCGTTTGAAACAACAAAATCTAAGGAACTAACTCCTCCCAGCTGGAACCTGGATGTAGTTCTCAAGTTCCTTTCGTCTGACAGATTCGAGCCTCCTCATTTAGCTTCGTTTAGGGATTTAACGAGGAAATGCTTGTTTCTCCTATCTTTGGCGACAGCCAAAAGAGTTGGTGAACTTCACGCCCTTGAAGATGAAGTCGGCTTTAACAGAGACTCGGCCTTCTGCTCGTTTAGAACACTTTTTCTAGCGAAAAATGAAAACCCCTCGAATCCCTGGCCCAAGAGATTCGAGATTAAAGGCTTATCGAGTCTAGTAGGTAGAGAAACAGAAAGGTCTCTTTGCCCTGTAAGAGCCTTGAAGTTCTACTTACAAAGAAAAGAAAACAAATGGGAGCCCTAGACAAAGTCTTTGGTGTTCGATTAAGGATCCCCCCACAAGAATCATGTCTAAGAACGCATTAGCTTTCTTCATAAGGGAGCGTCATTACAGATGCTCACAAGTTCTGTCCTGACGACTCTTTTTCCGCTTTTAAGAGTAAAAGCTCATGAAGTTAGAGCAGTGGTGACGTCTCTCTCTTTTCAGAAGAATATGTCGCTAAAGAAAATCATTGATACGACATATTGGAGGTGCAATTCGGTATTTGCATCTCACTATCTTAAAGACGTTCGCGTGACCTACGAGAAATGTTTTTCTCTGGGGCCTTTCGTATCGGCGGATACGATACTGGGTACGGGAGCAAAACACCAATCCTTAACTTTGTACATACCTTCTACTAGATATGTTCTAGATTTCTGCTGACAAAGAGGGCTCGGTGCTGCACTGGCGGCCAGTTACTGTTGTTCAGTAAGGAACTCTTGTGATATCTTTTAGAGGAGTATTAAAATTTTTTTTTTAGAATTTTTGTATGAATGCGTTTTAGTTTCGAGTTATGGGTTGTTTGTAATGAGTTCGGGGATAACTCAGAACAATTCTATATACTAACATGGTGGTTAGGATCAGGTGGTCGGGATTGGTTGTGCTCCTTCATAAGGTGTGTTGTCATAGAAGTGGTCCAGTACCCATTGACAAAGTCCTTTCAGGCTCTGCTGAGTAAGCGGTTCATATACCCATCGGCAGACCCACAAGAACTCTTAGCCATAGATCACATATCTCGCTTAAAGGTCTTGATGGTTGAATGCAGACTACCGGGCTACAGCCACGAAGTCTACCACCTATCAGGTAGGAACCAAGGTTTTTCTTTTATACCTACAACATATGTTGTTTACCTGTCTATTCCATATTAGCTGTCTCTTACCCTCCACCAAAGGGTGCCAATCAGCTAAGTATATATCTGACAGGTAAGTTCATTGTATGAAAATGATATTGTTATAATACAATAAAGTTTCATACATACTTACCTGGCAGATATATACGATTAATGGCCCACCCAGCCTCCCCGCAGGAGACAGGTGGAAGAGTTAAAATATGATAGAAAACGGGAATGGTTCCTAGTCCTGCCGCCCAGGGCAGGCAGGTAGATCACCTGACCTACCGGTAGCGAGTGGCGCGAAATTTGAATTTCTGTCGGGGACGACGGAGTCTTAGCTAAGTATATATCTGCCAGGTAAGTATGTATGAAACTTTATTGTATTATAACAATATCATTTTTTAAAGTGTACGTACGTACATATGTACAAAATAAAAAAAAAAGGCAGAAATTAAAGCCGCTTTTCATAAAGTGCAATCATTTGTAGAAGACACCCCCTGAAAAGGCTCACACAGGAACATTGTGAAAAGTAGGCAGAAGCAATCTTCCTTGGATAGTTACGTATGTACGTAGCCTCACTCGAAAGGTAAGCTTCCACATTTTACGTACAGTATATTTCTTGTTACCATGTACACTAATATACACTTTATTTACAGGTTATATTTTGCATTTTTTTATTAATTTAGGTATTGAATGGTCCAAATTGTTGTAGTATTTCATTGTTTATAGGTCAATTTAGCTTTATTATGAAATTTACTGGGGTGTTTTTGGAGGGCTTGGAACGGATTAGCCATTTTATATGTAACGTGGTCCAAGATACGAAAACCTCATGATACGAAGGGCGCCTCGGAACGGATTAATTTCGTATCTTGAGGTACTACTGTAGTAACATAGGCATAATTAGGTATCCTAAAGCCATTTAAAACAATGGCTTGGGCTAACTAAACAAATTAGTACATAGAATATTGATGTAAATGGTATGACAATTCAAATTAAAATTTTACATAGCTGGTGCATAAAGACTAATACTGTACAGCCATATACGGCTGTCAAAACTAACTTAGGCCTCAAAGGGCTTAAGCTAATATAGATTTTTGGGCTCGGGCTGTGTCGTCCTAATGAAAGGTTCCCTTAGGCAGCTTTCTAAAGTACAAATACTGCTAAATGTACCAGAGGAAAAAAGGGTCTGTGGAATTCGAACCCCCACTGCGACTATCCAATACGGATATTGTGTATGTAACAGGGACATATGCAAGCATAGCCACAGCTATCTTACCCTGCATAGATTTAACCTCATCTGCTAGGAAGGGGTAACGATTGATATTGGGGAGCTGTTACATCGCCTATGTTTCCCGATATCAGTGTGCATTGCTAGCGACGGACCTATGTCATTCCCTTTTAGCAGCCGGCTAGAGTTTCATTACCTGTAACTCCCTCCTGTTATTCTGCTGCTTTTTCTCTTATTTTGGATCATGGCTTTGTTTTCTCCTCTTCCTCCTAGAAGTTGAGTATTTTTAGGCATTTAGAGAGACAATTATGAACTCTCATCCCCTTTGATGCTATTTAGCCAGAGTTTATTCGTGACCGGTTTCGGCCTCCGCAGCCTACTCTGGTCTCGCCGCCTTACGAAGCTCATGATTATTTTTATGTTTATTTTATATATTTATTTATTTATTTTACCATTTTGTTTTTATAGGATATTTAGTATTTTCGTTTATTTAGGTCTTTCTCTTAGCTAGCTTCGTCTGGTCCTTGGCCTTTGGCCTTTGTTGGACTTAGTTAGTTAGCCTACTCCACCCGGGGTAGTTCCCCCTGAATTTTTGGGTGGATGTTGGGACTGTTCCCCAGCCTTTGCTGGATGAACTTCGCTGTTGCCCGTCAGGGCTAGCCTGTCCCTTGTCCTGGCTGTCTTCGGACTTGCCTATTGACCAGTTCCCCACCACTTGCGGTGAACAGCTCTGTCTTCGGCACATGTCGGGCCAAGTCGCCGTTCATGCTTCTCGCCCCCCCTAGTGTGCCAGGACGTGAGTGCATGTTGCCCCGTGTCTTAGCGGTTGTCCTTGTCGCCCTGTCGGTTGTGGTCGCCTTCTGGCTACAGTTCCTCATCCTTCTATGGATCTCCTCCACCCTTGGATTTAGCCTAGCCCAGAAGTGGTCGGCCGAAAGGTTGGACGATCGTTGTCGGCCTCCCAGCTCGGACGCTGTTTTCTAGTGTTGGTTCCTCATCCTGCCTGGATTCCCCTCCAACTAGGATAGAGCCTAGCCTAGTGGCTGTCGGCCTACAAGGTCGGCCATTCAGCTCGGCTGCCTGTCGGCCATGTCGGTTGCAGCCATTTTTTAGTGTCTGTTCCTCATCCTGCCTGGATTCCCCTCCAACTAGAATAGAGCCTAGTCTAGTGGCTGTCACCCTACAAGGTCGGCCGACCGTTCAGCTCAGTCGCCTGTTGGCTGTAGCCTAGCTGGGTTGCTGCTGTCCCTGCTTTCCGTCCGCACCCCTATTGGCCGTCTTGGGAGTTTTGACATCCTCCTGTATCTGGGAATAATGAACCTTCCTGTTGACAGCCTCTCTGTATCTGGGAAAAATGAACCTTCCTGTTGACAGCCTCTCTGTATCTGGGAAAAATGAACCTTCCTGTTGACAGCCTCTCTGTATCTGGGAAAAATGAACCTTCCTGTCGACACCCTCTCTGTATCTGGGAATAATGAACCCTCCTGAAGGTCAGTTATTTGGAATTCCCTTTAGCAGCTGCCCCCCCTTGAGGTTGTTCCCCTCTAGGCTGTTTCCTTCCCCAGTCAGTCTTTCATCTAGCCCTTAGCCTCTGTTGATCGGTCGGCCTGGGCACTCCCCCTTGGCCTCTTTCTACTGACTGGGACGGAATTTTGAGTTCTGATCTTCAGTTTTCCCCTCCCTACTTCAGTGTTTCTTTGACTTTAGTCACTTGGCACCTTGACCCCCAGCTTCAGTGCCTTCTTACTGAATTATGAGGGATTTGAATGAAGGTTGGTTATTCCCAGATATTGCCCGTCTATCCTTCCTTAGCTTATATATAAATTAGTCATGAGCTTCCGCTAGGCTAGCTTGTCTTTATTTCTGTGAAATATTGTATACTAATTTAGGCTAAGGCATGGGGTCTTCGGACCCAATTTTTTATGGGACCTGGAAAGTGTCATGTCTGCAAGGACCTTCTTCACTTCGCCTGCTACTGACCTACAATCCCCGAAAAGGACCGAAAGTGGGCTAAACGTGAGTTAAAATCTTGGGTAAGTCGTTTTAGTAAAAATAGGAAGGGTCAACCCTACCTTCCTTCTGAGGAACTTAGAGCCCTCCTCTTTCCTGATGCTCAACCTTCGGCGTTGTATAATGCCACTGTCCCTGTGGTGCAGCTGTTACCCTTGGACACCACTACCCCTGACCTAGCTAAATTGGATATTAATACCGAGGACATGGATCTTGGATACTGAGACCAAGGAGCAGGTGGATACTCCTCGCTTGGGGGAGACCCCTCTGAGACTCCGTCCGGGACCACCTCCACACCTCTGTATGTTTTCTCTAGCTGCCTCATCTACTACTGTATCTGAGAGCAGTGAGACAACCTTTGCACCATCTTGAAAGCTCCAGCCATCCCCGGTGTCTGGGACGGGTTCACCCTCCATTGAGTCTCCCTCTGCTCCCTCAGAGGCACCCTTGACCATTGCCGCCATGGATTTGAAGCTGAGCTTCTTCCTGCAGTCCTTGCAGTCTCAAGTTCATGGGAAAATAGTAGAGTTTTTGTCGGAATTGTCGACTCTCAAGTGGACTTTACAGACTCCTGCACAACCGGATTCTTAGTTGGGTCAGTTGCCACTGGCCTTCTAACTTCCAGTCTTCAACCCACCGAACCCTTGGCATTGTGCTGTCACCATGCCTATGGCTGATGGCATTCTCTACTGTGGGGAAGGCCTAGGGGCCAGGCCATTAGAAGACCTGGAATTTTACCCTAATCAAGCGGCCTACCCCATTGCTATGTGAGGCTTAGGGATGAAGCCTCCATCCGAGACGACACCATCCCCAAGGAAACGGTGATCTTTAGGCACTCTGTGGCCCAAAAGCTTCTCCTGGCAGAGATGAAGAAGGCTGCCTGTACCAGTGCTCAGGTGTTAGCTTTCAGAAAGAATCTCACATCTTACTTGACCAGACGAGATGGTATTTCCTTTCGCCACAAAGATGGCTCAGTCTGTTTTCAAGGCCGTTATTGAGGAAAAAGCCATCCTTACCCTCGAGGAGTGCAAGGCGACCTCACTGGTACTACCGAATGACTCTGAGATATGGAAAGGGGTCCACTTCACTTTCAAGGAAAACATCTTGCTAACATACAGAAGAAGAAAATTCGCTGTAATAAGCCGAGTTAGTGAAGGAGAGAGAGAGTTGTGTAGGAAGGAGTGCCCTGTCTTGCCTGACACAGTGCCCCAGGCTACGATATATGAGCAAAGGGATCATCATTTATGGTTGAATTATGATAAATAACATAGTTTTGGTTTATTAATACCCAAAAAAGAAATATACATTCATAATAATCATTATTTATTAACATTGTCATTATAAAGATACAAAGGAAAACTTTGAACGCCCGTATCTTAAAACTATACTTATTGACCTTCAAATTGTGTCTTCTCACTTATTTTGAAAAGCATTGAAATTTAGTATATAACTTTGAAAGACATTATAGAACAATAAAGAAAGAGCCCCTAATTTCCCATTTTTATACATTCAACTTCCCTGCCAGATATATACTTAGCTATAGACTCCGTCGTCTCCGACAGAATTTCAAATTTCGCGGCACACGCTACAGGTAGGTCAGGTGATCTACCGCCCTGCCCTGGGTGGCAGGACTAGGAACCATCCCTGTTTTCTAATCAGAATTCTTCTGTCGCCCGGACCATCAACATTGTTGTTGGTTCCTCTCGATTGGTTTTTCTTTTTTCACCGGCAATTGATCTTCTTGACCGACTTTTGGTGACGTATCTGGATTGTTGGATTGGCATACGCTTTTGTGGACTGTTTTGTGGACTTGATTTTGGATTTTCTTTAAATATGTCTGACTCTGGTATGGTTGTGAGACGTTGTGTGAATGTAGGCTGTAAGGTGAGGTTGCCGAAAGCTTCGGTAGACCCTCACACGGTATGCAAGAGGTGCAGGGAGTATGAATGTTCTTTTACTAATACTTGTAAGGAATGTGAGAACTTGAGTGAGAACGAATGGAAGAATCTAACTAATTATTTAAAAAAGTTAGAAGAGAAAGAGTGAGGAAGGCTTCTCATAGAAGTTTAAGTAGTTCTAGATCTGAACTAATTCCAAGCTTGGGATCTTCCCCAAGGGTAAGTATTGCTACTTCTCCTTCCATTGCAGCCCCTTCTCCTATTGCAGAACCTGTAGATCCAGCGAAAGAACTTGCAGATCTAAAAGCAGCCTTCAAGTTGATGGAAAACAAAATGGCTGCCATACAAGGTAAGGCTAGTGATTTGTCAGTGGACAGTGATATGAGTGTCCCCAGTGTAGTGGAGGGGGCATCTGGTCGGCTCAGCAACGCTCCTAGGTCTAGACCTCTTCCAAGCTCACATGCCCAGAGGAGAAGGAATGTCGAAAGCCGAAAGGAGGTTGTGGAGAATCCCCACCGATCAGGTGTCCCTTCGGCGGTTTCTGTGACACCCCAGACTGCCAAGGACCGCTATTGTAAAAGCGTCCTACGTGAGTGTTTCTCGTCGTCGGGATCTTCATCACCGAGACGTGATTGGAGAGATTCCGATCGATCTCGGCCTCTCAAGAGGAGTTGGAGGGCGCCGACTATTGACTCGAGCCCTGAAAACTTCCCTGAGGAGTCTCCATCGGGAGTGAAGAAGGCAAGAAGAGCCATTCTTTCAACCAGAGTGAGAAGGAGGCAGGAGGTGGAGGCTATGGACTCCTCCCCTCCTCCTTCCCCTCCTCCCGAAGAGGATAAAGAGGAGGCTACTAAGAGGTTCATGATGGCGATGCAGGAACAGATTTCGTCGTTTGTAGGAGTCCTGTCAAAGGAGCCTCCTAGAAGGAAAGACACTTCCCTTCCTATTAAAAGATCCTCCAGACGTATGGAGGTATCTACCTCCAGGATCGATACTCCTACTCGAGGTGAGGTTTCCGGTACGACCACCTGGATGAAACAATCAGACGTCTGGCACCGGCCAGGAGTGAGGAGTCACCCAGGAGGCAGGAGCCAGAGCCAGGAGTGAGGAGTCAACCAGGAGGCAGGAGCCCAGAGCCAAGAGTGTGGAGGCATCCAGGCAAGAGGCAAGAGCCAGGAGGCAAGAGCCAGGAGGCAAGAGCCAGGAGGCAAGAGGCAGGAGGCAGGAGCCAAGAGGCAGGAGCCAGGAGCCAAGAGGCAGGAGCCAGGAGTCCGGAGTCAGGAGGCAGGAGTCAGGAGTCAGGAGGCAGGAGTCAGGAGCCAGGAGGCAGGAGTCAGGAGGCAAGAGTCAAGAGCCAGGAGTCAAGAGTCGGGGACTCTTTCCTGGAGGTTATGACTCTTCGCCAAATAGGAGCTCCTCTCCTTCAGAACATAGGAGGTCTTGGAAGGACTCTCCCTCCAAACGTGAACTTTCTCCTTCGTCTGATCGAGGGTTAGACGAGTTGTCTGACGACGAACCTCCTGCTAATGAGGGACTTTCTAGTTATAAAGTCTTGGCCTCATTACTACTACAAGAGTTTGGAGATTCTCTTAGTCCTGCGGCTCCTCCTTCTCCTCGTTCGCTCTTTTCGAGCTCAGCTACGGCTAAATCGTCGGCCTTTTTGAAAATGAAGCCTGCGATATCAATGAAGAAGGCACTCCATTCTTTAGATTCTTGGTATGGACAAGAAGAAGGAGTTAGGAAAGACGGTATTCTGCATGCCTCCTTCCAGATTGCACGGGAAGAGAGGTATTTGGTATGGGACAGGAGAGACTATGGGTCTTTCTTTACCCGCCTCTGCAGACGCCGACTTTTCCAGTTTAGTGGAGGCCTCTAGACGTCACTCCTTAGGATCGGTCAGAGCGACGTGGAGCACTTCAGAGTTGAACCACTTTCTAAAGGGACTTTTTGTCACTTTAGAGGTGTTCAATTTTCTGGATTGGTCACTCGGAGTTCTGGCCAACAAATCTAAGGATCCGGAGTTTCTGAAAAACCCAGAAATTCTCCATAGCGTCCTGTCCTGCATGGACAAGGCAGTACAGGACGGTTCGGGTGAAGTGGCTTCCCTTTTTGGTGCTGGTCTCCTGAAAAAGAGATCAGTGTATGGATCCCTTTTATCGAAAGGGGTTTCTCCGAGCCAGAGGACTGCCTTACTGTTCGCCCCTCTATCAGATCATCTGTTTCCTTCTCAGTTAGTGAAGGATATATCTCGCTCGCTAACTGAGAAGGCGACACAAGACCTACTTACGCAAACGTCCAAGAAAGGACGACCGGTATTGTCGACGGTTAAGAAGGATCTCGTCCTACTCAGCAGCCCTTTCGTGGAGGTGCAGCGGCTCGTCCCCCTGCCAGAAAGAAGAGCTCTGAAAAGAGAGGAAGGTCTTCATTTAGGCCCTTCAAGAAATCGAAGTGACTTGTTGCTCCTCCAAGCACCAGTGGGCGCCAGACTCCTGAACTTTGCAGGAGTATGGGCACAAAGGGGAGCCGACCTTTGGTCAGTGTCGGTCCTGAAGAAGGGATATGTAATCCCCTTCGACGACAGCCCGCCCCTAACATCTACGCCTCGGGAACTGTCAGCGAGGTACAGAGACCCGTTAATGCGAAAGACTCTCCTTCAAATGGTGGAGCAAATGTGGGAAAAAGAGGCCATCGAACTTGTGCAGGATCCACACTCCCCGGGATTTTACAATCGCCTTTTTCTAGTACCAAAGGCATCGGGGGGGTGGAGGCCAGTTCTGGACGTAAGCGCTCTGAATCGCTTCGTACAGAAAAAGAAGTTTCGTATGGAAACGTCCGCCTCTGTAATGTCGGCGCTTCGCCCAGGAGATTGGATGGTCTCTCTGGACCTGCAAGACGCCTATTTCCACGTTCCCATTCACCATTTGTCAAAGAAATATCTTCGCTTTGTGATAGGAGACAAGATCTTTCAGTTCAGGGCTCTGTGCTTCGGACTGTCTACAGCCCCACAAGTATTCACCAACCTGATGGTGAATGTAGCAAGATGGCTTCACCTAGAGGGGATAAACATCTCCCTCTACTTGGACGACTGGCTGATCAGGGCCAAGTCGAAGAGTCAGTGCTTGGAGGACTTAGAAGTAACAAGGAACATGATAGATTCGCTAGGGTTGCTCGTCAACCTCGAGAAGTCACAACTGATCCCCAGCCAGAACTTAGTCTATCTGGGGATTCAGATGGATTCTCGGGGTTTTCGGGTATATCCTTCGCGAGAAAGAATCGCTCGAGGTTTGTCGAGAATCTCGAGCTTCTTAGAAAGAAAGAAAAACAGCTCAGCGAGGGATTACCTGAGCCTTTTAGGGACCCTGTCCTCATTGGAAAAGTTCTTCTCGCTAGGGAGGACTTCACCTCCGCCCTCTTCAGTTTTTCCTCAAAGAGGTGTGGAGTTGGAAGACGGGTCAACTCTCGGACGTCTTCCAACTTCCACAAGAAGTAAAAGATCATATGAAGTGGTGGATCCCTCAGCTTCAAAAGAACGAAGGCGTATCGCTTACTCTGCAGAACCCAGACCAAGTGTTGTTTACCGACGCTTCGGAGTCGGGATGGGGAGCGACGCTGGGAGCAAGGGAGGTGTCAGGCACCTGGACAAAGGAACAGGTGTCCTGGCACATCAATTGCAAGGAACTTGTGGCCATACACCTAGCCTTAAAGTTCTTCGAAGAGATAGTCAGAGACGGGGTGATACAGATAAACTCAGACAACACCACGGCTCTGGCTTACATACGCAAGCAAGGAGGCACGCACTCTTTCTCCCTCTATCAGTTGACAAGACACCTGTTAACCTGGACGGAAGAAAGAGGCATAACTCTCCTCACAAGGTTTGTTCAAGGGATCAAGAATGTGAGAGCGGACAGACTGAGCAGGAGAAACCAGGTCCTTCCCACAGAATGGACTCTTCACGAAGAAGTGTGTCGAAGTCTTTGGTCCCTGTGGGGGAGACCTCACATAGACCTGTTTGCGACGTTCCTCTCCAAAAGAATAGAGACCTTTTGCTCTCTAGTAGAAGATCCGAGAGCCTTCGCAATAGACGCGTTTCTCATGGATTGGTCGGGTGTGGACGCTTACGCCTTTCCCCCATTCAAAATCCTGGGGGAAGTGCTCAGGAAGTTCGTAGCTTCGAAGAGCACGAAGTTGACACTCATAGCCCCATTTTGGCCAGCCCAGGAATGGTTCACGGAGGTACTGGAGTGGATAGTGGACTTCCCCAGATCGCTTCCAAACAGACACGATCTACTCAGACAACCCCACTTCGAGAGGTTTCATCACAACCTCCCAGGTCTCGCTCTGACTGCCTTTCGACTATCGAAAGACTTGTCAGAGCGAGAGGCTTTTCTCGCAAGGCTGCGGGCTCTATCGCTAGAGCCCGCAGAGCTTCGACGAGAAGAGTATACCAGTCGAAGTGAGAAGTCTTTAGGAGGTGGTGTAAGGGTCAGAAGCTGTCCTCCTCCAGTACCTCTATAGTGAATATTGCCGATTTCCTCCTCTTTCTGAGAGAGGAATCACACCTATCTGTCTCGACAATAAAAGGATACCGAAGCATGCTGTCTTCAGTATTCAGGAATCGAGGCCTGGACATTGCTAACGACAAAGATCTACACGATCTAATTAGATCTTTTGAGACTTCGAAAGCAGCTACTCCTAGAACACCTAGTTGGAATCTAGACGTGGTCCTGAAATTCCTTTCATCGGATAAATTCGAACCTTTACATCTGGCGTCCTTCCGCGACGTCACTAGGAAATGCTTGTTCCTGGTGGCTCTCGCTACAGCCAAGAGGACGAGCGAATTACACGCTCTGGATTCCACGGTGGGGTTCAAAGGAGATGCTGCCATCTGTTCTTTCCAGACAATGTTTCTGGCAAAGAACGAAAACCCATCAAAACCTTGGCCCAGAAGTTTTGAGGTAAAAGGCCTATCTAACCTGGTAGGCAGAGAGATAGAGAGATCTCTCTGTCCAGTGAGAGCTCTTAAATACTATTTAGAGAGGAAGAGACAGATGGGAGCTTGTCAACAAGGTCTTTGGTGTGCAGTGAAGAACCCCAAAAGACTCATGTCCAAGAACGCCTTGGCTTTCTTTGTGAGAAGCGTTATTACGGACGCTCACAAGAACTGCTCGGAGGAATCCTTCGGTCTTCTAAAGGTCAAGACGCATGAAGTAAGAGCAGTAGCAACGTCTTTGGCGTTCCAAAAGAATATGTCTCTGAAGAATATCATTGAGACTACATATTGGAGGTGCAATTCAGTGTTTGCATCTCATTATCTGAAGGACGTGAGAGTGACCTATGAGAAGTGCTTCTCGCTAGGTCCTTTTGTATCAGCAGATACAGTACTGGGTCTTGGAGCAAAGACTGATCCTTAATTTTGTGTTTTTATCGTACATAAACCCTCTTGTCAGATATGTGCTTGGTTTTCTAGTAGCAAGCTCACTACTGTCGCACGGGAGCAGAGTGTCATTGCTGGTAGGGGATCAAGGGTATGTATGACTAGTAGGGGAGTACAAAAATTTTTTTTTTATATTTTGTAATGAAAGTGTAATTATGTTTCGAGTTTTTTGGTTGTTTGTGAGGAGTTCGGGGATAACTCCTTACAATCTTAGAACTAACATGGATGTTAGGATCAGGTGATCGGGATCGGTTTTGTGCTCCTTGAACAAGGTGTATTGTCATGTTAGTGGAATAGCACCCAATGACAAAGGCCTTTAGGCTCTGCCGAGTAAGTGGATAAGACCCCATTGGCAGACCCACAAGAACTCTTAGCCATAGATCATTATCTCGCTGAGGCTCTTGAGGCTAAGCAGACTCCAAGGCAGTAGCCGCGAAGTCTTCAGCCTAATAAGGTAGGAACCAAGGTTTATAAATACCTACAACATATGTTGTTTACCTGTCTATTTCAGTAGTTAGCTGTCTCTTACCCACCACCAATGGGTGCTAATCAGCTAAGTATATATCTGGCAGGGAAGTTGAATGTATAAAAATGATATTGTCATGTTACAATAAAGTTTTATACATACTTACCTGACAGATATATACTTAGCTATAGACTCCGTCGTCTCCGACAGAATTTCAAATTTCGCGGCACACGCTACAGGTAGGTCAGGTGATCTACCGCCCTGCCCTGGGTGGCAGGACTAGGAACCATCCCCGTTTTCTAATCAGAATTCTTCTCTTCCACCTGTCTCCTGCGGGGAGGCTGGGTGGGCTATTAATCGTATATATCTGTCAGGTAAGTATGTATAAAACTTTATTGTAACATGACAATATCATTTTTGTTTCGTCTTTTTTTTATATTTTTTTTCCTGATTTATAGGATTTATTTTTCTACCATAATGAAAAATTCATATCTAGCAAAAAAATTACTTCTAGAAAAAAAAACTCTTCATTTCATTGGAGGTCTACAATAGGTCTATGTATGGTAGTAATCCCAGTTCTTAATATTAAATATCAAGGGAGGAGATAGAATTTGCTAAATGGTTATTTTCGGGATAAATTGCCCTGGCAAAAATCATATGTATTTGGAGATAGCATTAGCTGACCGATCCCCTTAAAGAAATTAGAGACGGGAAGAGAAAAGTTTTGATTAGGGCTAGTTCAAAATCAGCTAGTCAGGATTCTTCTGAATTGAATTCAGATTTGAATATTCCGGTTATTTCCTTATCTCCTGTTCCCACTTCTCTTGTAATGCCACCTTATCCAGTTTCAGGCTCCCTCACTTCTGATCCCAACCCCATCACCAGTCTGGAAGAAAAGATTGATAAGCCTTTTGCTCTGTTAGTACAGACTATGGAGCAGCTTGGTGTGTCTGAAGGTCCTAATGGACAAGGAGAAAAGTGAGTGTTGTGTTAGTGGAGGAGGTGGCTGTTCGTCCCACGGATGCTCCTAGGCAAAAGTCACTGTCACACTCCCCAGTGCAGGGGAGGAGTCAAACTGGTAGCCCAAGGAAGGTTGATGGGTTCTGCCCATGAGCAGTCGTCCCCTCAGTTCAACCTGTTGTTGGTTCCTAGGTTGAAAAGGAGAGCCGTTGGAAAGGTCTCTCCTTAGATGTGCATAACTTGTTGAGTTCGGATGACTCCTTTCCATGATGCCAGTGGCATTCGGGGAGCAAAACTTGACTGTTGAAGAGAGGCACTT
Organism: Macrobrachium nipponense; assembly: GCF_015104395.2. Taxonomy (NCBI): domain Eukaryota; kingdom Metazoa; phylum Arthropoda; class Malacostraca; order Decapoda; family Palaemonidae; genus Macrobrachium; species Macrobrachium nipponense. The sequence goes on along the minus strand of NC_061088.1, from coordinate 30,488,139 downwards.
CGGATGCAGCTCCAGTGGTGCCTACTAAGAAGCCTAGAATTCTATCCATGCCCCTCTTGCAGTCATTGGGATAGTCCAGAGCCTTTTTCTTCCAACTGCCTCTTGGAAGTTGACGCTCCGTTGTTGCTCTTGGCTCCTCTTCAAGCTTCCGTATCTGACGTGCAGGCACGCCCATTGGACGTAGTCAAGTGCCCCATGGTGCCCGAGCTGCCTTCTGTAGCGCACCAGTTAGCGCCTTCTTGCGTTGCGCAGGAGCTTCCATCGGCTTTTTCTTCGGTGAACATTTTGTTTTCTGCCTCAGAGTTGGCACATCTCCTGAAAGGCATTTTCAAGGTATTTGAAGTTTTCAGCTTTCTCGACTGGTCCGTTGGCGCTCTGGCCCGCAAGATTAGGGCATGCTCTTTGCTTTCTGAGAACCTCCTGTCGGATTGGATGCAAGTTCTCTTGTGTGTTGATAAAGGGATTAGAGACACTTCCCATGACTTGGCCTCTCTCTACACATTGGGAACACTCAAGAAGAGGGAGTTCTGGTGTTCCTACACGTTGAAGGACGTTACTGCCTCACAGAGATCAGCTCTGTTATTCTCCCCCTTAGATAAAAGTTACTTGTTTCCCAAAGCCACATTGTTAGGAATTGCTTTGGATCTGGAGAAGAAATGTACACAAGATCCCCTCACCCAGTCTTCCAAAAGACCGAGAGATCCTCCAGCAACAGTTTCGAGGCAACCTCTTCCCTCAAGAAGCCAGCCCTTTTGGGCAATATAGAGATCCTATGCAAGATCAAGAGGAAATACAAGGTTCATTTCTAAGTCTGCCAAGAAAACTTCTTCAAGGGACTCCTCTAGCAAGTGAGGACGCCGTTCTCCGCACTAGTGTAGGAGCCAGACTTCTAATATTTTGGGAAATTTGGCAGAGAAAAGGGGCAGAACCTTGGATTGTCAGGGTTCTGAAGGAAGGCTACATTATTCCCTTCCTCAGGAAGCCTCACTTAGTCAGCACGCCAGTCGTCTTAACGGCTTATTCAAGAAGATCAGAGAGGTTCTTGGCTCTAGAGGACAAGGTAACTTCTCTGGTAAGAAAGGGAGCAGTAGAACTCGTTCAAGATCATTACTCTCCGAGTTTCTACAATTGTCTCTTTGTAGTCCCCAAGTCATGGGGGTGCTGGAGACCTGTCCTGGATGTCAGCACCCTGAATGTCTTCGTTGTAAAGATGAGTTCAAGATGGAAACAAACCAAACAGTCCTGGGAGATTGGATGACGTCCATAGATCTTCAGGATGCATACTTCCATGTTCCCATACACCCCAAGTCAAGGAAGTATATCTAAGGTTTGTGTTCGAAGAGAAGATTTTTCAATTTTGTGCCCTTTGCTTCGGACTGACGATGGCACCTCAAGTGTTTACCAGGGTAATGGCTCCCATTTCGAAATGGCTCCGCCTTCAGGGGATACAAATATCTTTGTATTTAGATGACTGGCTTTTAAGAGGCTCCTTTCTTGGGTGTTTGTGCCTCTTCACAGGGAGATTTTTCTGGTCTGGTAGACGCAGCCAGATGCTCGGCTTTTTCTTTGGCGAAGATTTTATTTTCTGCCTGAGAGTTGGCACATCTCCTGAAAGGCATATTCAAGGTATTTGAAGTTTTCAACTTTCTTGACTGGTCCGTTGGCGCTCTGCCCCGCAAAATTAGGTCTTGACCTTTGCTTTCGGAGAACCTCCTGTCGGATTGGATGGAAGTTCTCTCGTGTGTCGATAAGGGGATTGGAGACAGTTCCCATGACTTGGCCTCTCTCTACACATTGGGAACACTCAAGAAGAGGGAGTTCTGGTGTTCCTACACGTTGAAGGACGTTACTGCCTCACAGAGATCAGCTCTGTTATTCTCCCCCTTAGATAAAAGATACTTGTTTCCCGAAGCCACAGTGTTAGGAATTGCTTCGGATCTGGAGAAGAAATGTACACAGGATCTCCTCACCTAGTCTTCCAAAAGACCGAGAGATCCTCCAGCAACGGTTTTGAGGCAACCTCTTCCCTCAAGAGGCCAGTCCTTTTGAGCCAGACAGAGATCCTACACAAGATCAAGAGGAAATACAAGGTTCATTTATAAGTGTGGCAAGAAAAATTCTTCAAGGGACTCCTCTAGCAAGTGAGGACGCCGTTCTCCGCACAAGTGTAGGAGCCAGACTTCTAATATTTTGGGAAATTTGGCAGAGAAAGGGGGCAGAACCTTGGATTGTCAGGGTTCTGAAGGAAGGCTACGTTATTCCCTTCCTCAGGAAGCCTCACTTAGTCAGCACGCCAGTCGTCTTAACGGCTTATTCAAGAAGATGAGAGGTTCTTGGCTCTAGAAGACAAGGTAACTTCTCTGGTAAGAAAGGGAGCAGTAGAACTCATTCAAGATCATTACTCTCCTAGTTTCTACAATTGTCTCTGTAGTCCCCAAGTCATGGGGGTGCTGGAGACCCGTCCTGGATGTCAGCACCCTGAATGTCTTCGTTGTAAAGATGAGTTCAAGATGGAAACAAACTAAACAGTCCTGTCGTCCATTCGCCAGGGAGATTGGATGATGTCCATAGATCTTCAGGATGCATACTTCCAAGTTCCCATACACCCCAAGAAGATCAGAGAAGTTCTCGGCTGTAGAGGACGAAGTAACTTCTCTGGTAAGAAAGGGAGCAGTAGAACTCGTTCAAGATCATTGCTCTCCGGGTTTCTACAGTTGTCTCTTTGTAGTCCCCAAGTCATGGGGGGCCTGGTGACCCGTCCTGGATGTCAGCACCCTGAATGTCTTCGTTGTAAAGACGAAGTTCAAGATGGAAACAAACCAAACAGTCCATTCGCCAGGGATATTGGATGACATCCATAGATCTTCAGGATGCATACTTCCATGTTCCCATACACCCCAAGTCAAGGAAGTATCTGAGGTTTGTGTTTGAAGAGAAGATTTTTCAATTTTGGTAGTCACTGTTGAGTCCTCAAAGGAGTTACCCTCCCTGGTGTGCACCAGCGCCCCAAGGTGATCAGACTAATATCAAAGAAATATCTTTTAGCCTGGGCTTTTAGCTGGGTATTATGCCATAATGATGAAAACTATGACAAGTGATAGAGTATAATGGACTCAAATGACAAGAAGGCATTTTATCCTGTCTTCAACGAAAGCTGTTCCCAATTTCCTACGTCAAAACCTGTAGAAGTGACTACTGCGCATGCACATTGGCCATCTTGTTTTATGTTCAGACCCGCCAAAAGGCCAAGAATCATTACTCTGTTGGTCAACGCAGGACTTACCTTTACACAAATCCCATGGTACTACCACAAATAAGTTTTTCTTATGTCAAAACCTGTTTTTTTTATAGCATAGTCGCTGTTTCGTCCTCAAAGGAGCATCACAAAGGAATTGACAGGTAATGGAAAACTTAAGCTCACAAATTTTCATCCCAAATATCTCAAAGTTTCAAGGTTAAATAATTTCAGGTCCAATGTCAACCCACTAGTTTCAGTAAAAAAGATAATTAAAACACATAGGATATACTTTTAGAATAAAGTTCTATGGTGACTTACCTAAATATGTTGGGTATGGTTGCGACCTTTATGCACCTTCCCCAGCGATAGTCAACATACCCACCCGTTAGGGAGACCCATGGTTTTCTGTCATGATGCCTATAGGGTCAGAACTAACCATACCACCTACTGATACACAGTGCATTTGAATTTGTTCCAGCTCATGGCAGTAGTGTTTTAAGAATACTGACTCTGATGACCACCCAGTACGTTCGAAAACTTCTTCAAATGATGCATTTCTGATAAAGGCCAATGATGTACTTACTTTCCTAATATCATGTGATCTAGGAAAGGAATGTGGGTTAGCATTTTTAATGAGGGACACTAAAATTATTCTTCGCCCTTGTAGAAAGAGTGATTTGCTCGGGCTAGGATGTAGGAAAATTGGAACTTACATTTTCCGTGACCTCCAGGTAATCCTTAAGTGCTTGAACTGGATATAATGTTTTGTCTGCTAAACTGAGTTTTCTTATAAGAATAGGAGATCAACTCTTTAAAGGATTCTCATTCTTGGCCAGGAATGATGGCCCAGGGAATAACAATAACTGGTTATCAGCAGTTTGTGTGATGTGTCGTCCCCGTCTAAGAGAGCCCAATTCACTAATAAGTGCTCCTGATGCTAATGCTACCAGGAAGGTTGCTTTTTGAAACATGCATATGGTGGTCAAGTTAGGTTCATTGAATTGAGGAGTACATAAAAGTTTGAGTACCTTATTCATGGACCAAGTAATTGGAAGTCTTTTGGGAGTGGGTCTCTGTAAAGAAAAAGACTGCAGAAGGGAAGTGACAACTTGTATGTTGGAATCGATCCCAAATCCATAAAGCAAGGGTTCTGTTAATGCAGCCTTGTATGCTATAATTGTTGTAACTGCAAGAGGCTTGTCTTTAAATTCATTAATGTTTCTATAGGAATCTCAACTGGGCTCTCACTCTGGATATAATCTAACCATATTCTCCATACAGACTGGTATTGCCGGATAGATGATGTCCTTATTTTTTGCACTAGGTGCCTAGCAATATTGGGTGAGTAGTTTTCACAGTAGATTATATTTAAAAACTCCACACATGAAGGTCTCAGCTTAGAAAGGAGGATGCGTAAACGACTTTCCCTCCTACTTTCTGGGATAGTACAGCGGTTGTTCAAAACCTTCGAAATGTTGTTCCAGTCCTGTAGGAAGGCATCTCTCGCTATTGCTTGATTGTCCACATTCGGGGACACATACTGGGAGTTTGTGATTCTCGTATGTGGCAAACAGGTCTACTTCCAGTTGTGGAAGTAGGTTGTATATTATTTGAAAGGAGTGGTTATCTAATGACCACTCTTTTGATGCTGTCGTGTTCCTTGACAAAGAGTGCTATTACATTGAGCGACCCTGAAAGGTGAGTTGCAGACAAATGCACTTCTTTTCCTGTGCCATCCGAAGAATGGTTAACATTACAATATTGAGAGGAGGCGAGCATGATCCCAATTTTCTTATGCCAAACATTGCTGTCATATTGTCTAGGACCAGCAGAATGTGTGTGTGTGTTCCAGAGGTTTGAATTTCTTTAGAGACAAAAAGACAGCCATCAGCTCTAGGAAATTGATATGATTGTTCATTAGAGTAGCTGACCACCTCCCCGCTACCTAACGATCCTCCCAATGTCCTCCCCAACCTGTCAACGAGGCATCTGTGTGTATTGTTACTTTTACAGATGGAGGAGTCATTGTGACCTGTTTTGCCAGATTCCTTCCGTGTCCATGCCCGAAATATCCCCCCAAGTTTTTTATGCATTTTGTGAGATTTGTCTTGCATCCTTTTTCTTGCATGTGACATCCAAAATTTGTTCATGTTTTTCAGTTGCAACCTGAGTATTGGATCTGTTATAGATGCAAACTGTAGCAGACCCATCATGCGCTCTAATTGCCGTCTGGAAGCAATGGGCTGTGTCAGGAACCTTTTGAGGTTTTTTCTTATTCTGTTCTGAGTTTTGAGGGGAAAATACAAAAGGTCATGAACCATGTCCCAACACATTCCCAGCCACTGAAAATGTCTGCTGGCTGTGATGCGGGACTTTTTACAATTAATAGTAAAGCCTCTTGACTTGAGTCTGTTGATTACTGTTCTTAGGTTTTTCAGGCACTCTTTTCTGGTGGCTCCCAGACTTCTTTCCTGAGTTCCGGAACAATTATCGTCACTAAGTTTGCAAAGATTCGTGGGGGAATGTTTAGCCCGAAAGGCTTGACCTTGAATCTGTATGTACTTTTTTCTATCTGGAACCCTAGGAAGGGGTGGAAGTGAACAGCAATAGGGACGTGCCAATATGCGTCTTTCAGATCTATAGAAACTGTCCAGGTCCCATTTGGAATGACAGAACGTACTTGGGCAATGGTAGTTATTCAAAACTTTTGGCAAACAATGTGTTTGTTCAATGTTGACAGGTTGACGATCACCCTTCATTCTGAAGAATCCTTTTTGGGAACACTGAAGGGACGTGCCTGGTGGCGAATGTAAGAATGTTTCTCTATGGCTCCTTTTAAGAGGGCCTTCTGCTCATAATCTTTCATAGAGGGGTCCGGTTTTCGAAAGAACTCTTTCAAAGGTGGAAGGGGCGAGACCATTTCCACCCCAGTCTGTTGAGAATAATGCTGTGTCCCCAAAGAGAAGACTTCCATTCCTTGTGAAACTTCTGGAGTTGACCCCCAACCAAACAATTCCTATTGGGATCCCCCCCCTTCCTCTGCCTTTTCCCTTAATGGACATTCAAGGTGTTGCTTTTCCTTTTCCTCTATAAGCTGGTTTTTGGAACTTGTGAAAAGGATACACTTTTTGCTATGCAGGTTTTTGTCCCTTTTGAGGGGGCTGTCCCTTCTGACTACCTACCTGCGTATGAGGAGAGCTATTGGAAGTTAATGGAGGCCTATATGATTTTTGATCAAAGCGTGCCTTTTTTGAATTTGGTAAGGGGAAATTTCTGGTTTTTGTTTCCTGAAATCTTTTCCTAGTAGAGCATACACTGTGTAATTTTGTTGATGTGCTTGTTCTTTTATTTGAGTCACAATAGACTCTCAAATAGGTCTCGGCAGAAGGCATTAGACTGTATTAGGATAGTAGTCACATTGGGAAGCAACTTGTTGGAGTTTTCCAGTACGTACCTCTATTTGCGCTTTTAAGCGCCAGTCCAAATATTCCTAGAGAGCTTCCCATAATGTTCTCATAAGGCTTTTAGCCACAAAAGCAAAAATCATCCTAGATTCTTCTGGAAGCCTTTTCGTGGCTACTTCTAACAATGAGGAAGTGGTTAAGACACTAAGGAGGTGGGTCCTTGCACAAAGCTCTGATGCTGATGTACCTTCTGAAATCCTTCTCATTGGCGTACCAAATTGCTGAGTTGCTAGGGGGAGCTTTTTCCTATCAATGTGAAGTTGTAGCATTGCCCATTCTTTGGTGGAGTTTTCTGAAACCGGGATAACCGAAGCAAATTGTTTTAGTTCTGCCAATGGTTCACGCTTTCTGGTTACTACATAATTTTGATTTATGACTTTAAATGTGAAGGGGCAGAAGGCTGGTGGTACATGGTGAGCCACCTGAGTCTCGTTCATAATGGCACTATAAATTCCTGTCCCATTTACCTGGTGAAGAGTTTCATCTACAGCTCTTATTGCCAAATTGCCAGCTAAGAGAACAGTTTCCTTTTGAGGCTTCTCCACGTCAGGCACAGGTGGCATCAGGCACCATTCAGTGTTAGGAAAGGCTGCCCTGTCCCTAAATTCAACATGTACTACTTCTATCATGGTCTTTCTCTCCTTAATAAGATACCATCCTGAGAGAAAATGCGCATTGAGGCATCTCGCCAAGGGTTATCAACATCAGAGTAGGATTTTAGCCTCTGCTAGATTTTGGTCGTAAGACTCATAACTGAAACTGGCCAGTTGGGTTTGCACTCTTAACTCTTGTTTGGGCAGATTTGGTTTCAATTCTCCCCATTCTATTGCAAGATGCAGGATGTTTACATTTTTGTGTATCATGCAGTATATGCATTATCTGTTGCCTTTCAGCAGCAAAAGCATCTTTGATGTCATTCAATATTTCCTTACGGAAGTGAACTAATACCGCAAACTGTGTATCCCAGTTGGGGGAGCTTGGGAAACCTGATTGTATATCTACAGCTGACCTGCAGCTGTCTGTTCCCCAGGGGGCAGAAGTCCTGGGTGAATTGCTATAACCCTCTGAATTTGTTGATATTTCCATTGGGTTCAGGTGGATCCTTATATCCCTTTTGGGGGAAGGATCCTGATCGGCTTCTGAAAGCTGCATGGGAGATTGACTTTCTTCTACAATGTTTTTCCCATGGCTGATTGACATCTGTGTCCCTGGTCCTTCTGGGTTAAGCAAGGTTCTTTTGGTATCAATATCTACCTCTAAAGTCTTTGAACACTTCACCTCTAGGTGAGGATTCCTCTAATTCCTCCTCAGGATGTACCTAGGGGGTAGTTGTGACCGATGTTATTGGGTTTTGGCCCGAATATGGAATGTCAGAGAAGGCTTTGAATATTTGCTCCCGGAGTTTTGCCTGATAGATATAATCTTCCCCTTCCTCACGTTTGCTAAACCCTAGGACCCATCAAGACAGTCTAAAGCGAGCAGTTTCATCTTTAAAGCTTGGTGCCAGAAGCACGCTACAATTCTTGCACATATCAGGCAACCGAACAAATTTACCCTGATCGTTATAGGGACTATGCCTATGGCAGGTGGTATGGGCAGTGCCCACTGGCAAAAATCGCACCGAGCAACCAGCTACGGTACACTTTATTTGAGGGTCATTTCTCAAGATGGCCATGTAGTGAAAAAACCAAGTTATTAGAAAAATTTTATTTTTGTATAAATTATTTTAATACTTGAAAACCGTAAATATTAACGAGTAGTAGATATAAATTTATGTCAGTTTGCCTACAAATGTACATTTATAGTACATTCTGTAAATTATTTAGGCAATTTTATGTACTAACTCCGCACAGACTGTAAGGAACGGTCCCGTAAAAACAGAGGCCACTAGGGACTGGGGTGTCAAATGTCATTTTTCTGTCTCTGATACTAGTCCCTGGGGTTAAACTCAAACCCCCAACAACAATTGTTAAATTTTAATTATCAACTCGATGTCATTTAGAGAATTGTAATTTTCATATAAATACTTGCTGCAGAGTTATTACCTAGATCTGCCTAAATCTGTGTCAACTCAAACCTTTTGAGGTTTAAATAACCTTTGAAGCCTTGTTTATTTTTATATTACTTAAACTTAGTCCTTATGTATTGGTTATGTTTAGGTTTTAATTTTAATTATAACAACATCCAATACTATTCAAGTTAGTTTATGGCTAACAATATGTACTAACCTAAGAAAGTTTTCTATAAGGCTTGGGTTAGTAACCTTGGTATAATCTATTCCTACTGAATAAGGTTAGGTTTTTTCTTATTACCAACAAGAATTTAATATGTAGTTTAATCACTTAGTTAGGCTACATAACCAAGTTGCTATTTACCAAGTCATGTACTTTTTGAAATTTTTAATAAAGTGGTTTACGAACCCATACACCCATACATATACACATATATGGCTAACTATTTACTAACCTAAGCAAGATTTCTATAAGACTTGGGTTAGCATCCTTATTATACATAGTGTATTCTTACCATATAAGGTTAAGTTTTGACTTATTACCAACAAAAATTTAATATTAGCCTAATCGTCTACTTAGGCTACATAACCAAGTACAGGCTGTCCCCGGGTTACGACGGGGGTTCTGTTCTTGAGGCGCGTCGTAAGCCGAAAATCGTCGTAAGCCGGAACGACACTTGGAAATATGCCTTAAACTAAGAAAAAGTTAGAGAGACCTTACCTGTGTGACATGCAAGTATTGCATGATGTGTAGTGTGGTTATTTCAATGGCAAAGGATGGTTCTTGAAGGTATAATTCTTTATTAAACTCTTGTGACACTATAAAGCACAATGTACTACACTTAATCCTTAGGTTAGATTATACACTAAACACTATTATGCACTGTACACTACGTAGTATGTAATCCTTTGGTAGATCCTGGAGTACACTAAAATCCCAGTCTGGTAGCTCTGGAAGGTAAAAGTATAACACAATTAGTACAAAATACTACACAAAGTCCTGAATGCAATATGTAAATTATAGATATCAAGAGTAAAAGAGTTAATGTATGTTAATTAATTCCTTACTTTTAGTTTATAATTCCTTACTTTGAGTTATATCAAGAGTAAAAAAGTTAATGTATGTGAATTAATTCCTTACTTTTAGTTTAAAGTTGTCATGCTATGTAACCCTGGATGCACAAAGTCTTATGTGGCCCCATAGCCTACATCATTCAGGGGGTTCTGGAATGTACAAAAAATAATTAGTATGTCAGTAAGTACTCTATGCATAGTAAGTTACATACAGTAATATGCACCATACAGTGGTTTAATATCACATATATAACATGTATAAAACTTAGTTAATGTATGTTAATTAATTCCTTACCTTTAGTTTAAAGTTGTCGTGCTATGTAACCCTGGATGCACAAAGTCTTATGTGGCCCCATAGCCTACATCATTCAGGGGGTTCTGGAATGTACAAAAAATAATTTTGTCAGTAAGTACTCTATGCATAGTAAGTTACATACAGTAATATGCACCATACAGTGGTTTAATATCAACTGGTATGCATATTGTAAATGATTGGTCTACACCCCCTGTTCAGCAGGGAGTGTACAGTATGTAATTCCATGAGGGACCTTGATCACTTATCCCATGTGAGAGATCTTGGTCACTTTTTTTAGTATGTACGTATAAAACTTACTTAATGTATGTTTACTACTATGTATAATTCCTTACCTTTAGTACAGTAGTACATAGTTTACAGTTGTCGTGCTATGTTATGTAGTAACCCTGGACAAAGTTTTATGTGGCCCCATAGCCTGCATCATGGAGGGGGTCCTGGTTTTCTGGAATGTACCAAAAAAGTATCAAAGTTAAGTCATGTATGTATGTTTAGTAAGTTACATACAGTAACCATACGTACAGTGGTTTATAAACATGTATGTACATAATCAAACTTGGTTGGAAATTCCTGTAAAAAAAAGTTATGTACGTATGTAATACTACTGTATGTAAAAACCTTACTGTTCATACTTTGTTACACTACATGTTACATGTGATACGTATACTTTCCTGAAGGGTTTTTTCCATCCAAAAATGGTGCTTCTACTTGTAGTTATCCCTTGATGACACTTGTAGTAATTTGTTAGTAACAACCTGGAGTTGTGTGAAAAATGTTGGTTCTGGAAGGAAAAAGTAACAAAATTAGTGTACAAAATATACACTACAGAAAGTTGTGAATGCAATATGTTAATTACTGTAGATATATCAAGAGTACTAAAAGAGTTAATGTATGTTAATTAATTCCTTACTTTTAGTTTAAAGTTGTCGTTCAATGTAACCCTGGATGGACAAAGTCTTATGTGGCCCCATAGCCTACATCATTCAGGGGACTCTGGAATGTACAAAAAATAATTTTGTCAGTAAGTCCTCTATGCAGAGTAAGTTACATACAGTAATATGCACCATACAGTGGTTTAATATCACATATAACATGTACGTAGTATAAAACTTAATTTAGAAATTCCTTACATAACTTACCAACTTTTAGTGAGTCTCAAAGCTGTTACCTAGGTTGTGGGAGATGGAGGTGGAGGTGTAGAGCATTCATGATAAGGATGCATTCCAAACCTAACTTCAGTGTGCTTTATCACAGATAATAGGCTAGGATGATGGGCAGTCTGGAATGAAGAATTAATATTAAAGGACAGTATGTAACCACTTAGGTGTACAAAATTTATTGTACGTATGCAAACATTAAACACAACTGAGAATTCCTTACCTTCAGCAAAATGAAGACATGTAGGCTATGTAGAGGTCTGGTTTATGTAAGTCACAGGTGCATGCCAGTCTGGAATGATAATGTAATACATATGATTATAGTATGTATGTTACATACATAACATGGTTATTACATATGTAATATTAAAACATTAATAAAAAAAAATGTCCTTACCAAATTCTAGTGGTTGGCTTGCTTACTGGGATGGGCATATGGTAGATGAGTGGGTGGCTGGGCTATGGAGTAGGATGGGCAGGTGCTTGGGAGTCTGGAATGATAAAAAATATATAAAATGATAGAGTTACTACTGTAACTACTGCACATGTTATTACTGTTTGACATATGTAGTGTGTAATACGTATGTACAATATAAAAAATGAAGAATTCTTTTACCTGAAGGAATGGGAGATACTACTCGTATCAACTGATTTGGGCTCTGGAGAGGTGATACTACTCGTATCAACTGATGAGGGAACATCTAGATCTGGAAAGAATGATAGGGTACATAAATATATAAGGTGGATGTAATTGTCGCATATGTACACTTTTAATAAAATTTCTATTAGCAATTTATAAAACATTTTATACAAATTTGTTAAGGATTCCTTACCTGATGAATAGGGCGAGGCATCAAAACCATGGAAAGGCTCAGGGTCATCTGGGTCACTGTCACTATCAAAGGGGTCTGAAATGAAAAAAAAAAATAATAAGGTTATGCAACATCAAACACATTGTACCACTATGTAAGTTAGTGTACGTATGTATGTAGGGTGTAAACAATTTCCAACATGAAAATGAGAAAAATGAAATTGCTTACCTGATTGTACACGTACAGGTGGGCGGGCTGCTACAGAGGGTCCAGGTACAGGGGGATCTGGAACTGTCACAGGTAGTACAGGGAGATCTGGAACTGTCACAGGTAGTACAGGGAGATCTGGAACTGTCACAGGTAGTACAGGGGGATCTGGAACTGTCACCACTTCTGCAATCAAATTACAAATGATGAAAATTAATGAAGTTACAATTTACTCTTACATTTAGTTGTTACATTAAAAAATTAACACATTTTAATATGTACCCAACTATGTAAACACATAATATTACACTAGTAAAACATAAATTAGTTTAAAACAGTTCAGAATTCCTTACCAGGACTAGGAGTGGGAGGTGGTGGTACTGGAGACTTGTGAAAGAAAGTGTCAAGCCTGGACTGCACACTTCTCTTCGTCTGCTTCTCCTTCAGGGTCTCCTTGTAGAAAGTCACCAAATCCATGATTCCTCTCTTGATTTTGTCAAACCTAGCAACGTTAGGGTCTTCTGCCTCAAAAGAAGCCAAGGCTCTCTCCAGATGAGTAAAACCCTCTGACAAGCCTTTCACAGTTAATGACCTGGGTTTTGGCTATGGTGCCGCCTCCTCTTCCTCAATCATTTGTTGTTCAAGTTCAAGTAAGTCCTCTGCAGACAATTCCTCTCCATGGGAAGCCAGCAGCTCTGTTACATCATCAGGTTCAAGATCTAGTTTCAGCCTCTTGCTTAGCCCTACGATCTTCCTCGTCACAGTCTCGACGTCTTCTGCCTGGTCAAAGCCTTCAAAACTGTGCACAAACTGTGGACACAGTTTCTTCCAGGCCCCATTTAAAGTGGTCGTCTTCACCTCGTCCCAAGCACTTGCAATATTTTTCACTGCATCAGCAATGTTGTAGCCCTTCCAGAATTGCTTCAGTGTCAACTCCTTGTTAGCTTCTATGGCCCTCAAAGCAAAACGTATGGTCCTTCTAAGGTAGTAAGCCTTGAAATTAGCTATTACTCCCTGGTCCATTGGCTGTATCAGCGATGTGGTATTGGGTGGGAGGTACACCACCTTCACATTAGGATGCATGTCGCTCAAATTTGAAGGGTGACCAGGGGCATTGTCCAGGACTAAGAGGGCCTTAAAAGGCAGACCCTTCGAAGTCAAATACCGCTCCACTGCTGGCACGAAATGGTCATTGAACCAATCTTCGAAGACCATTAAGGTAACCCAAGCCTTCTTGTTTGATTTCCAAATCACAGGGAGTTGACTCTTGAAAATGCCCTTGAATGCCCTGGGATTCTCGGCCAAATACACCAGCAAAGGCTTCAGTTTCAAATCGCCACTTGCATTGGACCCAAACAGCAAAGTCAGTCGCTCCTTTCCAGCTTTATGGCCAGGTGCTGACTTCTCCTCCTTGGAAAGGTACGTTCGATTTGGCATTCTTTTCCAAAATAATCCAGTCTCATCCACATTAAAGACTTGGTCAGCCGTGTAACCACCATCCTTCCAATTATCTCAGCCAAACCACCTGGAAAACTTTCTGCTGCTTCGCTATCAGCACTAGCAGCTTCACCTTGCAGCTTCACATTATGCAAATTTGCACGAGCCTTAAAACGGTTAAACCAACCTCTACTCGCGGAAAATTCACCACCAGCACTGCCTTCGCCAAACTTTTTCACTACTGCCTCATGCAGCGCTCTAGCCTTCTCCTGGATCACACTTAAGCTCACCGGAACACGTCGCTGGTTCTGGTCCTCCAGCCAGATCATGAGCAATTTCTCCATTTCAACAATGCTCTGGCTACGTTGCTTCTCGTTTATCACCGTTGACTTCATCGGTGCAGCATCCTTAACATGCTTCAGAATACGTTCCTTGTCCTTCACAATGGTTACCACCGTGGTCCTGCTCAAGCCTAAAGAACGGCCTATTTCGGTGTTAGTTTCTCCCTTCTCCGAACGCTTTACCACGTCATATTTGACCTCCATCGTGATGACCTTCCTCTTCTTGGATGAACTATCATCGGAGGAAGTACTTTGGCGTTTAGGAGCCATTGTAAATTTGCGAAAATGGCAAGGAATTTCAGCAACGTCTTAGCACACAACCGACTGAACTTCAGGCAGACACGCGATTGAAGTGGCGTCCTTTCGTATTGTTACGCTTGGCGTCCTCGACCGTCCGAGGTCGTTGTTCGGTCAATTTACCATACAGTTTAATAGCGTTAATTAATTTATGCACCTCCGCTCAAAAACTAGTTCTGCATATGAGGTATCGTTAAAAAGCATAACAAAACGTCGTAACCTTGGAATTTGTGTTGTAATCTAACCAGAAACTTAGTTTTTTTAATTATGTACTGGAAACAAGCAATGATTTTTCATTATATTTGCGCTTTTGGACTGTTTTAAACTGCGCATCCCAAGCTAGTGTATTCATTCGCCCGCAAACTAGTTCCGCATATGCGGCGTCACTAAAAAAATTCAAAAAATACGAAAAAAAAAAAAGTGTCAAAAATCATCATAACCTCAAAATTTTTGTTGTAATGTAACCAAAAACATATTTTTATTATATACTGTGCTAAACTATAAAGGATTTTTATCATAGCATGCGTTTTTTAAAAGCGTCGTTAACTCGGAGCGTCGGAAGCGTCAGCGTCGTAACCTCGGAACAAGCGTCGTAACCCAGGACGGATTTTCCATTGAATATTTAAGAAAAAGTGTCGTAACCTCGGAACGTCGTAAGCCGGAACCGTCGTAACCCGGGGACCGCCTGTAACTATTTTCTGGGCTTAACCTGTGTCGCCCTGTGAAATGGTTCCTTTGATACTATTTCTTAGGTATAAATATTGCTATTCATCCTAGAGAAAAAAGAAACAATATAATGCCAAGATAAATGGCTCGCTCACCTCTAATAGAAGTGTCGGTATAGTAAAGGAGCGAGTGAAATCACTACCAGAGGTCCCTTGCCATTTAGCTTCTTCCTTCGACAAAATCCCCAACTATGGAGGAGCCGTGCTACAGCTCCCGGTACCCTCTACTACTACCGTGAGCGCCTCTGACGCCTGTGACGTCATTCCTTTGATAGCCGCCATCGTCACCACACTTTTTTTCTCTGTGCTGTGCGATCGCTTTGTCAAGGTTTTTTGACCTCATCTCAAGATGTCTTCTGCTTCTGCTTCTAAGTTAAGTACTGCCTTTAGGTTACAGATCACATTTTATGCTGTTTTACCTGTTTTATCTAGGAGTTCTCGGGAGCTTCACCGGCCCCGACCGCTCCTCTGACCATGGCGGTAGGGGTGTTTTCTTTTGGTCTCCCATACCATTAGAGATTCCCCCTTTTTGCAGTACTTCATGATATAGTTACTATATTATATCATGCAGTTAGCTTTGTTAGTTAGGCCTTCACGGGGCACACACTCCGACTGCACGTTTCGTATCTTAGCCTAGCTTTGCCCTTCCGTTTCATTAGGAGTTATCTAGTTAGAACTATTGTTCCCCCTTGTCCTACTTCTAGTCCTATGTTTATTTTAATGTAGATATTACTTGACCTAGGTGTTAGGTTAGGCTAACATACCCCATTCTTCGGACTGGCGATTAACCTATTCCTTTGTTCACATTGGCCTAGGTGTTAGGTTAGGCTAACATACCCCAATCTTTGGATTGGCGATTAGCCTATTCCCTTGTTTACATTGTCCTATATGTTAGGTTAGGCTAACATACCCCTATCTTCGGATTGGCGATTAGCATATACCCTTGGACATTCTTATATTATCATGTAATTTTGTTCCCCGTGTTAGCCTAGCTTTTAGATATCATGTTTATTTTGTTATTATGTATATTTTATAGATAATCCAAATATATCAGTTTATTGAGATGTCTTTTCGACCATATTGTTGTTCCGACGGGCCTTCCTCACCACGTGTTTATCACCTGGCCGGGAGGGTCGCTGGTTGATCACGACGAGCCACCTAGTCACTGGGTCTACTCCCTGTCCCCTCCATCCCCCCCTCCACATTTTGCCACCCACGCCATCGGGTGATGACTCGCTGCTCATAGCTAGCGTCCGAGTCTGCATGAGAGGGGGTGACTCATAGGGATAGCGGGGAGGTTCCCTTCACTGGTGCTCTCTCACAGTCACGTGTCTCGGGGCCCTGGACCTTCTCCCCCTCCCTCCTCTGGCCTTAAATCGGCCGCAGAGGTTAGAAGGTTCCCCTACCCCATCTCTACCTCCCTACCCTCCCCCCCCTGCTTTAGTCTGGCGGTAATACTCCGTACCCACCGGACAGCCAAGGAGGAGGGATTCACTGGGAGCCTATCCACCTAGGATAGTTCACACGGGCACCCAGTGATATTATGTTTTCCTGTTACACTATTTTAAGGATGTATTTTATTTATACTGTTACTCCGGGGGTTATAGTTCTGCCTCATGTTTTCCCTCCTTGGTTATCACCCAGAGAGCTGAACCCCTCTCGCTCGGTAATCACAACTCCGGTCCCGAAGGAGTTTAATTTACCCATACAACTAGGAGAAGCTTAACACGGAGTCAGCGGCTATTCCCCCTGTAACCCTTTTCTACGTTATTTTTAAGTGCATGCCTCCCTTACTTTAAGTCTTTTATTCATACGGGTGTGGGCTTTCGAGCTCACTCCGGCAGCCCTTTTTTGCATGCCACTTATATGTAGAATCTTATCCGTCGGTTCCACTTCGGCACCCACGGATATTTACATAGGTACCTCCCCGGAGGTTGTCAATGGAACTCATGTATCCTTTGACTTACAGGTTTTGTGTTGCCAGGAGATCGGTTGTAATGCTGTGCTGCAGGACCCATGCGGCCATGTAGTCTGCCGCTCCCATGCCGGCTGCGCAGTGAAGGTAGAGGACTTCATTGTTTGGCACCATGAAGGTTGCCAAACCTGCTACGTACTAGTAGGCGAAGCCTCATTAGTAGTAAGTTTTTTCCTATCTCCGTCAGCATTCAATACCTGGTATACTTGTCGATACTGACTATATTTCACAATGTGGACACATATTCAGTTACTGTAATTCTAGTCACGATCCTGACGTCCCCCTCCTCTTTTTCCTAACTCTAGACCTCTCTTACAGGGTTCCGATGAAGAGAAGAAGAGGGCCCTGGTGACCCTCAAAGCCTGGGTAGGAGGATTTGGTAGGAACTCCAAAGGCAACCCCTACATCCTCGCCCAGGACATGGCTGATCTCATCTTCCCTGGGGCCAAGAAGGGATCAGTGGTAGACCCGCTAGTGGCCGCCCCTCTGTTAGCGGACCTTCGAGTGATGATCTCTCTCCAGGACGGGGATTTCTCGGAGGATGTGGCAGAAGACATCGCGGCTATGAACCTCGACGTTAAGCCCATGGCAGTAGACCCTATGGGCACAGGTAAGGGTGCAGTAGGGGCAGCTTCTGTGGGTTCTCAGGGCCCTTTCCTGAGTTCCCTTTCTCCATCTCCTTCTACTGGTCCTTCCTCTTCTACCTCTTTCCGGGGCTTCACTGAAGACCAACGGGCAGTTCGCCCTAAGGTCACTTCAGTTATCCCCAAAGTTAAGGCACCCGTGGACAAACTTAAGAAGTCCCTACCCAAGAAATCGGCCATCTTAACTGACGCTGGTACTCCGGCTCCCCACCCCGGAACAGTCAGATCAAGGGCTGCCTCTTCGTCAGCGTCGAGGTCCCCCAAACGCAGGTCTCGGAAGGATCGGGCTCAAGTACCCCCTTTCGACCCCGAAAGCTTCTCGGCCAACATCTTGGAGCAGATGGGGGTTATCGTGGGAACCTTGGTGGATAACAAGGTTGGCACGGTACTCTCTCAGCTCTCAAGTACTGTTGCGACCTCCGGCCAGTCAATCCAATCCCTGGCGGAACGTCTGGCTGCTCAAGAGAATGCCATCGCCGGGATCCAGACCACGATCGCGGCAGGGACTCCTCTGGCAGTGCCACCCTCTCCTCTCCCAATGCCAGACTCTAGGCAACTGCCAGAATTCAAGGCTGCCAACCCTTGGAGGATTGCCTCACTCCGTTCGTCAACGGGATGCTGACCATTGAAGGCATTGGAACTCGAAGGCTAGAAGACTTCGAGTTCTTTCCCAGTGACCTTCAACCCCCATTCATAGGCTACGTCCGCCTAACGGAAGCAGCCATGATGAGGGAAAATAAAGTTCCCCAGGAAACCGTGATCCTTCCCAGGGAACAAGCTCAACAAACTCTGCTGAGAAGCCTGGAAGATTGAGGTTGCGAGAATACTCGCATCACGGCCTTCAGGAGTCCCTTTACCATTTTTACACCGGTAGAAGGTACTCCGCTACCACTTACCCTTAAGGTAGTGGAAGCAACGTTCCAGGCGGCCCTGAAGGATGAGCCTTTGCCTCAACTCCGGGAGAAAGAACCCACCTCTCTCCTGGTTCCAGGCTCTGAGGCCTACTTCGAGGGAGCTGTACCAACTTTCTCAGTAGGCAAACTTAAGGCTGACTGCGCCACCACCATCTTTAGCGAGAGACCTCCCAGGTTGTCGGACTCCCTCATCCAGACGGAGTACGTCGCCCGGACCAGGCTTTCAAGATCCCTCTCCTCCATGACGATGGCTGAAATGACGGCTCTAGTTTACCAGCAAGAGCCGTTATTCAGTCATGGCTAAAGGTCTGCTGCACACCATGCAGTGCGACCTTTACGGCTTTCTAGTCGCCAGGAGGAATTGCAGGAAGCATGTCCTGGCGGAAGCCACCATCCGCCATGAGCCAAACAAACTCATAGCTTCCTCAATTTGGGGGACGGACCTCTTCCCTGCACCAGTGGTGGCGGAGGTCTTACATGAGGCATCCAAGGTGAACCAGTGCCTCAAGGTCAGGTGGGGGCTAGTGCCTAAGAGGAAACAGGAATCCTCTGGTTCGAACCAGAGGATTAAGAAGAAGCCGAGGAAGTTCTTGCCCTTCCAGGACCCTCAGCAGACGCTGGTCCAAGCGGTACAAACACCTCAAGGGCAACAGCACTCCTCCTCCAAGGGTCAACAACAGTACCTAGTCCTGGCCCCACAGTCACAGCAGCCTCAACCTTCTACATCCTTCGCTGTCTCCCCAGCCTACAACCCCACCTATGAAGGCCAGAATTTTTAGGCCTTCAACAGGTTCGCGAGAGGCAGCAGAGCTAGGGGTGCCTCTCATTTCAGAGGATCCGGCAGGGCTACAAATAGGGGAAGAGGCTTCCGAGGAGCAAGAGGTGGTCGCCCCTCGGCAAGCCAACAGTGAGAGTCCCAAGGTAGTAGGGAGACTGTACCTCTTCCGCCAGTGGTGGAGGTTCAGCCCCTGGGCTCAGAGCATAGTAACCAAAGGCCTAGGTTGGAGTTGGCTAGAGGGCCCTCCTCCAACCAACAAATTCTATCAAGCACCAACAACGGAATCGGTAGAGTATACCCAAGGCCTCCTTCTCAAAGGAGTAGTTTCAAGAGTCAACAATTTAAAATTTCAAGGACGCTTGTTCAGCGTGCCAAAGAAAGACTCGGAAAGCCGAAGGATCATCTTAGACTTGTCCCATCTGAACTTATACATTCATTGCGACAAGTTCAGGATGCTGACCGTTTCGCAGGTACGGACCTTACTTCCCCGTGGGGCCGTCACAACCTCTATAGATCTTACAGATGCCTACTATCATGTTCCCATAGCCAGACACTTCCGTCCATTCCTAGGCTTCAAACTAGGAAACAGATCCTACTCCTTCAAAGTAATGCCATTCAGGCTCAACATAGCCCCCAGGATTTTCACCAAATTGGCGGAAACAGTAGTGCAAGAGCTAAGGAAACAGGGAATAATGCTAGTGGCTTATCTGGACGATTGGCTTATTTGGGCAAAGAATCCCAAAGAATGCAAGGTAGCAACGGTCAAGGTGATCAACTTTCTGGAACATCTAGGTTTCCAAATAAACAAAATCAAGTCCAGACTAACACTGGAATCTCGATTCCAGTGGTTAGGCCTTCAGTGGGACTTACAATCGCACACACTATCAATTCCGTCGTTGAAAAGGAAAGAAATAGCAAAAGCTACAAAGCAATTTCTCAAACAACAACAAACATCTCGGAGGTGCCAGGAGAGGATCCTGGGCTCACTCCAGTTTGCATCAGTCACGGACGTTCTGCTAAGAGCCAAACTCAAGGATATAAACAGAGTATGGCTTTCAAAAGCGAATTGCAAATCATGGGACAAACTAGCCTCTATCCCGGCGATCTTACGAAAGCGTCTCCGCCCCTGGACGGAGGCAAAGAATTTATCAAAAGCAATTCCCCTACAATTTCCTCCTCCATCATTAGTGATCCACACGGCCGCCTCACTAACAGGGTGGGGAGGATACTCTCAACACAAAAAAGTTCAAGGAACTTGGTCTTTAACATTCCGTCAACTACATATCAATGTACTGGAAGCCATGGCAGTGTTTCTCACACTGAAACAACTCCGGCCGCCCAAGAACTCACATTTCAAACTAGTTCTGGACAGTGCAGTAGTGGTACACTGCATCAACAGGGGCGGATCCAAGTCAAGCCACTTGAACCACGTCATGATAGCCATCTTCTCTCTGGCAAACAAGAACAAATGGCACCTGTCAGCCACTCACTTGGCAGGGGTCAAGAACGTAGTAGCAGACGCTCGATCTCGCTCCGTTCCGTTGGAATCGGAGTGGGCACTGGACAGGAACTCGTTCAATTGGATCAGTCAACAAGTCCCGGGACTTCAAGTAGATCTCTTTGCCACGGAGTCAAACCACAAACTCCCTTGTTATGTGGCTCCCAACCTCGATCCTCTGGCATATGCTACAGACGCAATGATCCTCGATTGGAACACATGGAAGGAGATTTACCTCTTCCCTCCGGCGAACGTTCTCCTGAAAGTTTTAAACAAACTCAGGACATTCAAGGGCCAAGTGGCTCTAGTAGCTCCCAACTGGCCCAAGAGCAATTGGTTCCCTTTACTTCTAGAGTTGAGACTCCAGCCCCTACGGATTCCCAACCCCAAACTAACCCAGTTAGTGCAAACTCAGACTGTGTCCGCTTCCTCAAGAATTCAGAAAACCCTAACTTTATGGATTTCCTGAAGTTCGCAGCCATGAGGAATGCAGACATTGATCCCCAGAATATTTCATTCTTGGAATCAGATAAAAGGGAATCTACCCTGCGGCAATATGACTCATCTGTTAAGAAACTAGCAGAGTTCCTTAAGGATTCAAACTCTCAAGTCATGACAACGAACCTAGCCATAACTTTCTATAGATCATTGTTTGAGAAAGGTTTAGCAGCAAGCACTATCACTACGACCAAATCAGCTCTCAAAAAGATCTTCCAGTTTGGTTTTAGCATAGATCTTACGGATTCTTACTTTACCTCCATACCAAAAGCTTGTGCTAGACTGAGACCATCAACGAGACCTAAATCAGTCTCTTGGTTTTTAAATGATGTCCTCAAACTGGCCTCGGACATTAATAAAGACTCATGCAATTATATATCTCTCCTGAGGAAAACCCTATTTTTATTAAGTTTAGCCTCAGGAGCTAGAATATCAGAACTGTCAGCCTTATCAAGGGAACCGGGTCACATTGAGTTCCTCCCCTCAGGGGAAGTCCTTCTATCCCCAGATCGCCACTTTCTAGCCAAAAATGAAGATCCACAGGACAGATGGTCCTCTTGGAAAATCCTACCACTACCTCAAGACATTTCTCTTTGTCCTGTCAACTCATTAAGAGCTTACCTAGGTAGAACAACTCTGAGATCTTCAGGTCCATTGTTCATTGGAAGGAGGGTGGTACAATCTCCCTAAAAGGGATCAGGCATCAAATCTTATACTTCATTAAACAGGCCAACCCGGAGTCCTTTCCTCGGGCCCACGATGTTAGGGCAGTGGCCACATCTAACGACACTACCTAAAACCCTTGGAAGCCCTCAAATTTCCAGCAGTGGCAGCTGGAAACACAGTTTCTCCTGACTCTTTATAAGTTCTTCTAACTTTCTTGTAGCCTTCCCTTCTGCCTGCCCCATTGCACCCTTACTTAGTTTAGTCGCCTCTAATGTAATTTTGTTACCTTGAGTATTGCTGTTATGTTCATCATTCTCGTTTGGGATTCAGTTCTATGTTTATGTATAAGTCAACTTGATATCCTGTCTTAAGCCTACCCTTTATATATTTTGCTTGTTTGATAGGCTAATTATCTTTTAAGTTCTAACCCATGTTTAAGGGTTCATACCATTAACTATTGTTGTAAGACTGTAAATTTAAGTTGATCATTATACTATTAACCTTACAGGTGTTTGTTTTTACCTTCTTGCTTATCTGTACTGTCCCTCAAGCTTGGTGTTTTAGCATTCTCTGGTACTATTTCACAGGGCGACACAGGTTAAGCCCAGAAAAAGGATTTTGACGAAGGAAAAATCTATTTCTGGGCAACGACCAGTGTCGCCCTGTGAAACCCCACCCTGTAGTTAGATTGTCCTCACCCAGCTTACCCCAAGCTTGGAGGCTATCTTCAGGAATGACGTCACAGGCGTCAGAGGCGCTCACAGTAGTAGTAGAGGGTACCGGGAGCTGTAGCACGGCTCCTCCGTAGTTGGGGGTTTTGTCGAAGGAAGAAGCTAAATGGCAAGGGACCTCTGGTAGTGATTCCACTCGCTCCTTTACTATACCGTCACTTCTATTAGAGGTGAGCGAGCCATTTATCTTGGCATTATATTGTTTCTTTTTTTCTCTAGGATGAATAGCAATATTTATACCTAAGAAATAGTATCAAAGGAACCATTTCACAGGGCGACACAGGTCGTTGCCCAGAAATAGATTTTTCCTTCGTCAAAATCCCTTTACTGAGTCAAGTAATTTTTGAAATTTTTTTAATAAAGTGGCTTATAGACCCATACATATACACATACCCATATATGCACACACATATATATGCATATAGGCTAAGATACTAAATCATAGTAAAACAGACATTTTTGCTAAGCCTCGAATAGTTTTAGCATGTTATATTACTGATAAACTAGCTTATATAAAACCATCATACCAACACTAACCTTCTTGTTAGGTTATTTTACCCTACAAGTAAATCAATACTTGCTCTAAGCATAACGTAAGAGTGATAATTCGAATTACAATTTCAGCACCTCATTCAACATGTTACTTAAAAACCGCCACTTAACATGCAGCTCCGAGTTTTAGACTACTATTACATTTGGCACCTGTTGCCAATTTTACTAGCCTTAGAATACGTTATTTAGTCATCTTTAAGATATACTATCTTAGGTTACGGGCTACTGATAATTGCCATTCCTCGTCTAAAATTACTTGTCCTAAACCAGCTAGGCTACTAGCTTATGTAGGCTACTGCCTCGGAAATTGTAGAAACCTTTATCTGAAAAGATTAACAATTAATAATACAATATGGAGTAGTTCTTTAGGCAAAAAAACTTCCAACAAAAATTTATTTAAAAACACTTTTCGTGTTCGTAAAGGCTAGCCTGGAACATGTATCTCACTGGTCACGTGTTCTATACAACACTGGACATGTAAACAAAACACCAGTTTTCGTACTCATAATAAAGTTTTCTTGTTCCACAGTTTTTACCCTAACTGTTTTAACTAAATAAGCACTTAACTTTCAAATGTCGGCGATTCCATGATTGATTTCGAAGAAAAAATCTCAAGATAGAGGAGCACTGGCAGAATAGACTATCATCTGTGATTATCAGAATAGTAATGGTTCTTGGTCTTTTGGCGGGCCCGAACATAAAACAAGATGGCTGATGCGCATGCACAATAGTCACTTCTACGGGTTTTGACATAGAAAACTGGGTACAGCTTTCGCTGAAGACAGGATAAAATGCCTTCTTGTCTTTTGAGTCTATTATACTCTATCACTTGTCATAGTGTTTATCAATATGGCATAATACCCGGCTAAAAGACCAGGCTAAAAGATAATTCTTTGATATTAGTCTGATCACCTTGGGGTGCTGGCGCATACCAGGGAAGGTAATTCCTTTGAGGACAAAACAGTGACTATGCTATCAAAAAGACTCTTTAGTGCAGAAGTTAGGAATACTTGTAACTCCCAGAAGTCTCAGTTGATTCCCACTCAGGAGATTCAATATTTGGGAATGGCCATCGTGACTCAGGAGTTTTTGGGTTTTTCTGACCTGGAAAAGAGTAGATTCTTGCATGAGAAAAATACAAGAAGTTCTGCCCTTAAACGAGTGCCCGGCCAACAATTGAATGAGTCTGCTAGGGTTCCTTTCATCGATGGAGCAGCTTGTGTTGCTCAGCAGGCTACATCTCAGACCCATGCAATTCTATCTGAAAGCGAGCTGGAACAAGGAGCTTCTAGACTCACATGTTTTTCCTATAACACAGGAAATAAAAGAGGACCTCCTTTGGTGGAACTCAGAGACTGTAGGAAGGCAAGTCTCTTTCAACTGAACCCCGACCTGAACTCCTTTTGAGATGCATTGGACCTAGGATGGGGTCTCTTTTAGAGCAAAGCAAAATCTAGGGAGTATGGCCTAGAGCACAGATCTCTGCATATCAATGTGAAGGAGCTAAAGGCAATACATACACCTGGGCCTTCAGTCCTTCGCATCAGAAGTAGAGAACAAGACGATAGCGGCCTATGCGGACAACACGACTGCTCTCTCGTACATCAAGAAACAAGGAAGGACTCGGTCTTTTTTTACGAAGCGGCAAGAGATCTCCCCAATTGGGGAGAATGAAACAGTACGGGTTTAGTCACCAGGTTCGTCCAGGAGAAACTAAACGTTTTAGCGGACAAGCTAAGTCGTCGGAAATAGGTCCTGCCAACGGAATGGACGTTGGATCCTCTGGTCTGCCTAGACTTTCGGAAACTGTGGGGAAAATCGACAATAGACTTGTTCGCCACGTCTTGGAACTATTGTCTCCCTCTATTTTGTTTGCCAGTTCCAGACCATCAGGTGTGGGCAGTGGATGTTTTTTTTCTGGACTGGTCAGACCAGGAACTGTATGCTTTCCCTCTGTTCAGCCTGATAAGGCAAGTGCTGAACAAGTTCCTTGTACACAGCAACGTCTCTCTGATCTTGGTGGCCCCCTTCTGGGCCATCGAAGGAATGGTTCCCCAATCTCGTAGATCTATTGGTGGGCTTCCCGAGGCTGCTTCCTCAAAAGAAGCAGCTACTCAATCACACTTCCACAGATTCCACCAAAACCTGTCTTCTCTGGCCCTGACATTATTCAAACTGTCCAGAAACTCCTAAGAAAGAAATGGTTTTCTCAGGGAGCTTCAGAGGCATCTCCATGTGTAGGAGAAGATCTTCTAGCAACGCGTATCATAATAATTGGAGAATCTTCAGAGTGGTGTAAGAATTCCAACATCTCTTCTTCTAAGACCACTGTGATGCAAATAGCTGATTTCTTGCTTCATTTAAGGTCAGTAAGAAACCTGTCTTCCTCTACCATCAAGGGCTACAGGGCCATATTAGAATCGGTGTTCCGTCACAGAGGCTTGGACTTGTCCTCCAACCCAGACATCTCTGATCTCATTAGGTCGTTTGATACTTCTTATCATAAAGATTCTCCTATAGTGCCTTGGAATCTGAATATTATGTTAAAGTGGTTGTCTGGGTCTCATTTTGAACCTATGTATGAACTTAGTCTGAGGGACTCAACTAGAAAAACTCTCTTCTTTGTGTCCTTAGCGACTGCTAAAAGGATTAGCGAGATTCATGCACTTGATAACAAAATAGGCTTTTCGAAAGGGAATGGTATTTGTTCATATTCCTTGTAGATTCTAGCCTAGAACGAGTCTCCCTCTAATCCCTGGCCTCGCTCTTTTTCGATCCCTAGTTTGACAGAAGTCCAGGGTAATGATGATGAGGAAAGAACTCTGTGCCCAGTGAGGTCTTTAAAATACTACCTTCACAGAACTAAAGACATCCTTGGAGATTTTGGCAGTGTTTGGTGTTCTGTAAAAAAACCCTCATCCTTTAGCTAAGAGTTCTCAAGAACAGTTGTCTTCAACCTTTTTTAACGTCGTCCACCCCTAGTGGTGATTAAGTAGAAGCTCGATGTTACAATAGGTAAATAGTATGTATTTATAGTATGCATTTTAAGAAATATAGGAGAGAGAAAGAGAGAGTCTCTTGTATATCATACATACACGTGCAGGTGAGGATCTCATCCACCCAGTAGTCTACCCCTAGACAGCTGTCCACACCTCACTTAATCTCGTCCACTATAAGGTGGACTGTCCACCCAGGTTGAATATTACGGCTCTAGAATTCTTCTTAAGAGACGTCATCCGAGAAGCACATTCTTCAGTGAAGGAGGACGTCCTCCCAGTCTGCAAGGCTAAAGCTCACGAGATTAGGGCAGCAGCCACTTCTCTGGGTTTTAGGAGAAATTTATCTCTTAGTTCTATTATCAATTCTATGTTTTGGAAATGTAAATCCGTGTTTGCATCGCATTATCTCCTTGACATTGAAACGGTGTATGAAGACTGCAGTACCCTGGGTCCATTTCTTGCAACTGGTGTGGTGTTGGGAAAGGAGGTCTAGGAAGTAACCCTTCCTAAAATGTTTTTCTCCTTGACACAAGGTGTGAGGTTTTATGGGGAGCCTGAAGGTATGAAGTACCTGGAGTACCATTCAGTCCTTTGTGGGTGGTAGTGGATATTTTATTTTGTTTGTAGGTTACAATTTTTTCTGGGGATATGTTGGTACTGAGCCCTGGGCAGGGGCAATTAATGTTGATCCTTTGTTGGCCATCGGAATTGCCCTTTGCTACAAAGGTCCCACTATTTAATAGGCGCTACTTGGCTTTACCGCCACGCCGTTACATGATAAGATGCGTGGCAACCAGAGGCAGTATTTTCCTGGTACAACTCTTATCAGGTAAGGAATCAATAAATATTTTAATTAATGTTGGCAAAGTTTTTCTATTCTTGGTCTATGTATTTTTATGAATCTGAGGTAGAATTATCCATGCTTCCCACCTTCCTGCAATATGGGAATCAACTATATAATTACTGGGGAATTTGTATAAATAAAAATGACATTTTCATGATAAAATAAAGTTTTAGTTTACCCAGTAATTATATAATCAGACCCCACCCTGTGTCCCCTAGCATGGATTTGTGTTGATGAGCATAAACAAACTAAGCTCTGCCATGTTCCTCTCTCTTACCCTGAAAATGGATGGGGTATTGTTACCTAACCAAAACAAATAGAAAATTAGCGCGACCTGTGAATTTCGGAATTTTAACTGCCAGCAAGTGAAACTCTTAGCTATATAATTACTGGGTAAGTATAATTAAAACATTGTTTTATCATGAAAATGTCATATTAATGATAAAATTACTAATTATTTGGATACTTACCTACTGTTAAAGGGGAAACCCATTCAGCCTCCCCACATCTTATTGGGTGGTCATGAAGAATTCTGATAAACGTAAACATTCCAGCGCCACCTGGTGGGGAACACATGATTACATATACAGTCCTAACGTGTTAGTCAATCTTTATTTTCTTTTATTTTGATTGCTGATTGCAACTATAACACGAAGATATAATATAACTTTAACAATAGTTAAGTATCCAAATAATTAATTTTATCATGATAATTTGGCTATAGGGTACTCTCTTACCCTTCTCCAGCACTCATGTTGGAGTCAGCAAATGATAGAGGTTAAGTTTCTAAAAAATAATGATTTGTATGATAAAATAAATTTCTTGGCTAGTACTTACCTCTATCATTAAGAGAAGAATGAAAACCAAAACATTTGCATACCCCCACCCTCCGAAGAGTGGGGTAACTGTTGGAAGCATTCATTAACATTTGTTTTAATTTTAACACTTAAACTTGTGCCGTAGCCTTAGATAAAGCAATTAATAGAGGGTAAGTACCTAAAAAATTAGTTTTATCCTAAAAATCATTATATATTGTATTTTAACTTTGAAGTTAATGTCCTAGAGGGAATCTGTATAATTATGTATTTTCACATAAGTGACTTACCGAACAGTTACATAGCTTATAGCTTCTTACCTTGCGGCAGTCGAAATTCAAATTGTTGGCGCCAGCGGCGTTGCTATCTTAGGTATAGGTGATACAAGACCCGCCCACATCCGGGAACCCTGGGTACTGCTAGCTTTCTACCGTCAATTTTCGTTTCTGCCGCTCACGGGGTAACACCTGTGAGATTTTCGCTGCAGTCTCCTGCGTCGCCATTTTGGATTTTGGTTTTTGTTTGGTGATGTACAAGTTTTTGGTTTTTTCTTGCCAGTTATGCTGTTTTTCGTCATTATTGCTAATTATGTCAGATTCTAGTTCATCTTCTGTAAGGTTTTGCAGCGCTGGCTGCAAAACAAGGTTAGCTAAGTTATGTCACGATCCGCACTCTAAGTGCACTAAATGCAGAGGACAAAATTGTAATGGTATGGATGTGACATGTGATGAATGTAAAGGATTGGATGAACAGGGATGGAAGGCGGTTAGATCGCATGCTGATAAAATGGAGAAAGATAGGAAGAGGAAGGCAGCTCTTAGGGCTAGTAGTAAGAATAGGTTAGAAACTACTCCTGTTCCTTCGGAGACAAATAAGTCTTCTCTTGCCTCTCCTTTATTAGAGAATATGTCTCCAATTAATAGTCCTCCTACTTCTCCTTTGTTTACCCCTGTTCAAGTTGCCCATGTTTCCGAACCCAACACCATTGCCTTGCTTGAGTCTAAGATGTATAAAAAGTTCGAAGTGTTAGCTGAATCAGTTATGAAGTTAGGCATGTCTTTTAAAGCATTTGTAGATAGTACAGTGAAATCTAGTGCAGTGCAAAGTGTTAATGTTGCGCCTGAAGAGGTGGTTGTCCGTTCCCCCTCGACTCCCAGACGAAGGTCACTGTCCCGCTCCCCCGCAACCAGGAGAAGACATACCGGAGGTCGGAAGGAGTCTGGGGGAGTTTGCCCACGGTCAGCCGTCGACTCCGTCGACTAGCGGGTGTCGTCTAAAAAGATGTGGAAAGGTATTAGTGTTTGTGATTCTCATCTGTCTTCTGATTCGGAAGTGCAATCGCCAGTGCATAAAAGGCGAAGTGATTTGGTGTCTCGACCGTTAAAAAGACATTCGATTCTTGGGGGTGATTCGTCACCGACTCCTGTTAAGAAGTCTAAGAGGCATGGGAGTCCTCAACCTTCGTGTAGTTTTGCTCCGGATGCGATATTTAGTGAATCTCCTCCGCAGTCGCATTTTTCGGCTAGAAGCAATGGATCTCGGTCAAAACTTCGTGATAATTCACGATCGCTCGACTCTCCCAAGCGAGTCTCAGTCGCAGTTTCGGTTCGGTCGCCTCGTTCGACTCCGTATTACTGTCCAGAGAAGCGTTTCGCTCGTCTTACTTAGTTCGACTCCCCTCGCTGTGAGTCGATAGGAATTTCGACTGGTTGTTCGCCTGTGTCGACTCGTTGTGCAGAGACTTCACCTGTTAGAAAGAATCGTTCTTCGACTGAAAGACCATTGACTTCTACAGTGTTAGACGATTCTACCTTAGCTCCATTTAAGAAGCATTTCCAGGATCTTATGAGTTTATTGAAAACCTCCACCGGGGTACAACATAAGCCTGATTTCGACTCCGCTTCCGTGCAGTCTGAAGAGGAAGCTTTGGATCAAGATGACAAGGATTCGTCGGCTTATTCGAGTCGTCTTAAATTTTTCCTTTCCACTTATCCAGATTACTTTGAACCTGCTTCTCCGTCTTCACCGCCTTCAGTGTTCGTTAAAGATAGGAAGACAGCGTATTCGTGTCTACCTAAACTGGTTCTTTCTCAGTCCTCGAAGCGGGCGCTTAAGGAGTCAACAGAGTGGCTTTCTAAGAAGAGGGAAACAGGTAAGGCTTCGTTTGCATTCCCGCCTTCCAAGCTTCAGAGTAAAGCGTATCGCTTCTATGCAACTGGAGAAGTTCCTTCTTTGGGAGTGTCTGCCTCCTCCCAGGGAGACTTCTCCGGTTTAGTGGACTCACACCTAAGAGCAGCTTTTTCGTCAGCTAAAATTTTATTTTCTTCTTCCGAGCTTGACCATTTGGTGAAGAATATTTTTAAAGTATTTGAGGTATTTAGTTTTTTGGACTGGACTATTGCCTCTTTAGCTCGCAAGATTGAAGACTCAGTCTTTAGAAGAAGATTTTGCCACAGACTGGTTAGGAGTTCTGTCCTGTGCGGATAAGGCTGTTAGAGATGGTTCAGGAGAATTAGCAGCCCTTTTCACAATGGGAGTGATGAAGAAGAGAGAAAGGTGGTGTTCTTTCGTGTCTAAAGCAGTCACTAATAACCAGAAGTCGGCTCTCATGTTTGCTCCTCTCTGTAAATCTCATCTTTTCCTGAAGAAACCATTCAACAAATTCTATCGGATTTAGAAAAGAAATCTACTAATGATCTCCTTCTTCAGTCTTCTAGACGTCCGAAAGAGCCTACTCCGACAGGAGCTAAGTCTTCTCCTCTTCAGAAGCATCCCTTTCGAGGGAATAAACCTAAGTGGCAACGACCCAGGACTAATTTGCGTCCACAGTACAAGTCCTCAAAGAAACCTCCCCCCAAACCTTCGGACAAGTGAGAAGCCGTTCCTTCACGTGCAAGTAGGGGCAAGACTCCATCTTTTTTGGGAAGAATGGAGTCGAAGAGGTGCAGAGCAATGGGTAGTTCAAGTTCTTCGAGAGGGATACTCGATTCCTTTTGTTCTAGATCCTCCTCTCTCCGATACACCAATCAGCTTAACAGCATATTCTCCAGGATCAGAGAGAGCTTTGGCTTTAGCAGCAGAGGTCAATGCACTCATCAAGAAGGGAGCAATAGAGGAAGTCCTCGACAGTTCTCAGGGATTCTACAACAGACTCTTTGTAGTTCCCAAAGCCTCGGGAGGTTGGAGGCCAGTGCTAGATGTAAGCGCATTGAACCTTTTTGTGCTGAAGACAAAGTTCAATATGGAAACAAATCATTCTGTGATGTCGGCACTTCGCCCAGGCGATTGGATGGTGTCCCTGGACATGAAGGACGCCTACTTTCATGTCCCGATTCACCAGAGTTCAAAGAAGTTCCTGAGATTTGTGTTCGAAGGGAGGATGTATCAATTCAGAGCCCTTTGTTTCGGCCTTTCGACGGCCCCTCAAGTATTTACTCGTGTTCTTGCTCCATTGGGAAAATGGCTGCATATGTTGGGCATAAATGCAGCATTTTACCTGGACGACTGGCTTCTCAGATCGGGTTCGAGGACACAGTGCGTGAAGGATTTACGGAAGACACTGTCATTAGCGAGTCAATTGGGAATTCTCATCAACCTGGAGAAGTCTCAATTAGTGCCGTCCCAGAAGATCCCCTATTTGGGGATGATTCTGGACTCTCAGACTTTTCGGGTTTTTCTGTCCCCGAAAAGAATAGAATCTTGCCTCAAAAAAGTGAGCCAATTCCTGAACCGTCAGTCCTCCTCCGCCTTGGAATGGATGAGTCTCCTAGGGACGTTATCATCAGTAGAGACGTTTGTAAAGTTGGGTCGTCTTCACATGAGATCTCTTCAGTTTTATCTCAAAGCGAGTTGGTGTCGGAAGTCTCAACCAGACACGTATTCGTTCCCAGTGTCGGAAGAGATCAAGAACGACTTGAGATGGTGGATGTCGAGGGAAAGATTGCAAGAGGGTCTCTCCCTGACATTAAGGAACCCAGACGTAGAATTATACTCTGACGCATCGGACAGAGGTTGGGGAGCTCTCCTAGGGACCAAAAAGATCTCAGGATTATGGTCAGAGAAAGAGAGGTTGAATCACATCAACATGAAGGAGTTGAAGGCAATTTGGTTCGGTCTACAAGCATTCGCTCCTTTGGTCGTGGGAAAGAGAGTGACAGTATACTCCGACAACACCACCGCTCTATCTTATATCGGGAATCAGGGAGGAACCCATTCATTCTCCCTCAACAAAGTCGCAGAAGATCTCCTTCTCTGGTCTCAAGATCGGGATATTTCCCTCGTTCCGAGGTTTGTACAGGGGAAGTTAAATGTACTGGCAGACGAACTCAGTCGAGTAAACCAAGTTCTTCCCACGGAGTGGACATTGTAAGACAAAATTTGTCAGGAACTGTGGAAACTTTGGGGAATACCTTCAGTGGATCTGTTTGCCACGTCGAGGAACAATCGACTTCCGATCTTTTGTTCCCCAGTTCCAGATCCTCTTGCTTGGAAGACCGACGCAATGCTTCAGGATTGGACGGGTCTAGACGTTTACGCCTTTCCCCCATTTGGAATGATCAGAGAGGTGTTGAACAAGTTCCTCTCACATCAAAATGTGTCATTGACGCTGGTAGCACCATTCTGGCCCAGGAAAGAGGGGTTCCCAGACCTTCTCAAGTTGGTTATAGACCATCCCTGACTTCTTCCTCAGTATCCTCGGCTACTCAAACAGCCCCACTTCGACAGGTATCATCAGAATTTGTCCGCTCTGTCACTGACAGGGTTCAGACTGTCCGGAAACTCGTCAGAGCTAAGGGGTCTCGTAGAGTGGCAGGAGGCTATTGCTAACTGTCGAAGAAGCTCTTCCGCCAAGCTTTACCAATCGAAGTGGGGTGGGGAGTCTTTAGGACGTGGTGCAGAAGACATAATTTCTCGTCTTCTAAAACCTCTGTGACAGAAATAGCTGATTTTTTTCCTGTACCTTAAAGAAGTTAAGAACTTGTCGGTATCCGACAATTAAAGGGTACAGAGCTATGCTGTCCTCAGTGTTTAAGCCTATAGGCTTGACATCTCCTCTAACCAGGATATTGGAGATTTAATTAAATCATTTAATACAGTAAAAGTATCCAAGAAGGATAGTGTGGACTGGAACTTGGACGTAGTTTTAACTTTTCTGATGTCTTCACGATTCGAGCCACTTCGTGAAGCGTCTTTGAGAGATGTAACGAGGAAGGCACTTTTTCTCTTTGCTTTGGCTACAGCAGGAAGAGTGAGTGAGTTACAAGCCATCCACAAAGAGGTGGGGTTCAAAAATCGTAATGCGGTTTGTTCTTTTGTTAACGAATTTTTAGCAAAGAACGAATCTCCCTCTAACCCATGGCTTAAATCTTTTGTACTTAAGGGATTATCTAATATAGTGGGTCCGATGGACGAAGAATATTTACTATGTCCTGTCAGAGCTCTGAAATGTTACCTGTCAAGGACACAATCCGTTAGAGGTAATTCCGACCGACTTTGGTGTTCGGTTAAGAATTCTGCAAAACCCCTCTCCAAGAACGCTATTTCGTTCTTTTTGAGAAGTCTGTTACTGGAGTCACACTCTCAAGTCCAAGATCAGACTCTAAATGTGCTTAAGGTGAAAGCACATGAAATACGTGCAGTGGCGACATCCTTAAGCTTCAAGCACTATATGTCGCTTTCCTCGATTCTTCAATCTACGTTTTGGAGATCGAGATCTGTGTTCGCCTCATTTTACCTGAAGAATGTAGAGGCTACCTATGATAGTTGTTGTAAATTGGGTCCTTTGTCGGTAGCGGGCATGGTGTTGGGAAAGGAAACATAGGGGAACTTTCTATCCTCTACTGTCTCCTCGCCTTGTTATAGGTTGTTGAGTCGTGGGCAGACTGGAGGCTCATAGTACTTTGGAGAACCTCCAGATCTTATTTATTACTTTTGAGTATGTCATTATTTTTGGTATAGGTGATGGTCTGTTGTTTTTTATCTGGTTTTTGAAGCCCAGGGCAAGGGCATTATCTGTTTTTTAATATTTTGTTAACCAACGGTCTTGTCCATGGTTACAAAATCCCACTAAGTAGGAACGACCCTGGCCTATACTGCCACGTCTCCTACGAGTGATGAGAGCGCCAACCAGAGGCAGTATTCTCCTGCAGCTGCTCTCTCACAAGGTAGGGTACTGCAACATTTGCTGTTTAATGTGGTCTTACTGTCATTTTTATGTAGTCCATCTACCCTCCTTCCGGGTAGTTTGGATTCAGTTATGTAACTGTTCGGTAAGTCACTTATGTGAAAATGATATTTTCATGATAAAATAAAGTTTCACATATACTTACCGAACAGTTACATAATCAAAGCCCACCCACCTCCCCACAGATGGACGTGTCGGCTAAACGAAAATTGACGGTAGAAGGCTAGCAGTACCCAGGGTTCCCGGATGTGGGCGGGTCTTGTATCACCTATACTTAAGATAGCAACGCCGCTGGCGCCAACAATTTGAATTTCGACTGCCGCAGGTAAGAAGCTATAAGCTATGTAACTGTTCGGTAAGTATATGTGAAACTTTATTTTATCATGAAAATATCATTTTTTATGTAATATAATGTGTTGGAAAGTTAAGGACAATACATATTCTTATACTGTATTATTAGTATATTGTTTTTTTTATAATTATGAAGTTGTAATAGTAACATCTAGTTGGTTATACTTTAGAAGTTTGTGGCATAGAAATCTTTGACTCTTAAGATTTGTAATTTTCCTTGACTGTTGCATATCAAAATGTATTTACTATATTTATTTTCTTTATAACAGGTTATGTGTCCTTAAAAACAAACCTAGGAACTTTAAACCTTGAAATATACTGTGATAGTGTATCAAAAGCTTCAGAAAACTTCTTGCGCCTGTGTGAGAGAAAATACTATATCGGAACCAAGTTTCACAGATCTATACGTCATTTCATGGTAATGTTATTTGACATGCTATAGTATATTGTATACCATTGCACCTTATGCAGAAATTTGTTATATTGTTTTTACTTTGTACCTATTACTTTTTATCCAGTTCTTTTGTTCTCTTCCCATCAAGCTATCCATTCTTACATAAGTAATTGAGGTATGATGTGGTGTTTCATCTGTCCATGTGTAACATGAATTTTCCCATCATAGAAAATACTTTGAATCATAAAAAAGGGATTTTGACGTAAGGAAAAATCTATTTCTGGGCGATTGGCTCGTGTCGCCAGCGAAATATCCTTTAATCTATTATTTCTAGGGTAAATGTACTAACACATACCAGAGAATAAATAAAATAAAGAAAAAGGTCAGTATAACTGACTCGCTCACCCTCCAAGAGGGTGTCGGTATGAACACTAGGCGAGTGAGACCACTACCACGAGCCAAATACCAATAGAAATCTCCCACAACAAAAACCCTCCATGAGGAGAGCCGACCCACAGAGTGAGCAGCTCGTACTACTACTACTCCATCCCATGCTGCCGACTGCTGCGCCTCTGGTGGCCATCCTGAAGTTAGCAGACAATCTTGGGCGAAGGGATGGGTAGGGTGGGATTTCGCTGGCGACACGAGCCAATCGCCCAGAATAGATTTTTCCTTACGTCAAAATCCCTTTCTGGGCTCAGCTCGTGTCGCTGCGCGAAATCGTACCAGAGAAATAGCACAAGATTGTAAACAAAAGTAATAAAATAAATCAGAATAGGTCTCAAATAAAAATAAAGTAAATATAAAAAGAATATAATTGCTAAAAGATACAAATACACAGTGATACAAAATAAAAATATGCTTAAATTACCCTTAATTCTAAACATGTTTCTTAACATAAGGTAATTTACATATGTACAAGAGGTAAATGGCTTACATGTAACAAAATGGTATCTGTGTAAAGGCATGTATCAAAAATATAATAGCAATTAAAACAATCAAATGAACAAATTAATCAACAATGATAATATATAAGGAATGTATATGACTTAAATATACAAAACAAACCCGTAACCATTATAAATGAGATGTATCCCCTAGCATAAAAATAAGGGGTAACATCCATGAGATCAATATCCATAATCATCTGTGAGTGTCCCTAGCAAAAAAATAAGGGGCACCCACTACATCATCATAAAAGCAGCTAAGGCACAAGGTGAATGTAAATGAACACGGTAGGAATAGACGAACTGTTGGGTGAAGCAGGTAGAAAGGAGGACTGAATCTTCTACTACAAATAACTAGAGTCAGGGAAAAACTAGTGTTTCCCGCTGCTACTGCTGAAAATTTCAGAGCTTCCAAGGACTTAAGGTAATGACGTTTGAACACTGTCGGCGATTTCCATCCGGTATACTTTTTCAACTCATCGAAGTTCATGTGTTGGAAATAATTAATTGAGGTGGCTACTGCTCTGACATCATGTGCTTTTGGGAAAGAGTCAGGATTGGCTTGTTTAATAAAGTACAGGATTTGTTGCCTGATGCCTTTAATGGATAAAGTTCCACCTTTTTCCCTCTTAAAGAGGGGCCCCGCCCATGAGGATGAGGAGGTCCTGGATAGAAAGGCTCGTAAGGTTGAAACTGGACAAAGGGATACATCTTGTGGAAGAGGTAGTACTTTCCAAGGTTCCCACCTCATCAAAGGATCTTCATTCTTTGCCAAAAAGCTACGTTCCGGAGAAAGTAGGACTTCCCCTGTGGGAAGGAATTGAATATGATCCGGATCTCTGGATAAAGCCGACAGTTCTGAAATTCTTGCTCCTGAAGCCAGGCTTAATAAAAATAGGGTTTTCCTTAGGAGCATCATAAACGAGCATGTGTCATTATCGGTTTTCGGAAGCCAGTTTTAGAACATCGTTTAAGAACCATGAAACTGACGTAGGCCTCACAGAAGGCCTAAGTCTAGCACATGCCTTAGGAATAGACGAGAAGTAGGTATCCGTCAAGTCTATGTTAAATCCAAATTGAAATATCTTTTTCAAGGCTGACTTGTTTGTCGTAATCGTGCTAGCTGCTAAACCTTTTTCAAATAAGGATCTGAAGAAGGATATAGCTGAATTAACTGTCATGATTCTGATATCTGACTCTCTCAGGAAGGTTGCTAACTTTTTGACAGCAGCATCATACTGCCTCAAAGTTGAATCCCTTTTATCGGCGATTCCAAGAAGAGAATATTCTGAGGGTCAATATTCGCATCTCTTTTTGCCGCAAACTTCATGAAATCCATAAAGTTAGGTTTTGAGAATCCCTGAGGAAGCGAACACAGTCTTCGTTTGTACTGACTGGGAGAGCTTGGGACTGGGGATCCGAAGAGGACGAAGGCCCAGTTCCAGAATTAGGGGATACCAATTGCTCTTCGGCCAGTCTGGGGCTACTAGAGCCACTTGACCCTTGAATGTCCTGAGTTTGTTCAATACTTTCATAAGGAGATTCACTGGAGGGAAGACGTAAATCTTCTCCCAGTTGTTCCAGTCCAGAGCCAGGGCGTCCGTGGCGTAAGCCAGAGGGTCCAGGTTGGGGGCTACATAACACGGTAGTTTGTGGTTCGCTTGGGATGCGAAGAGATCCACCTGTAGCCCTGGGACTCTTTGAAGGATCCATTGGAACGAACTGTTGTCTAGTGACCATTCCGACTCTAGGGGTACTGATCGGGATAGGGCGTCTGCTATGACGTTTCTCACTCCAGCTATGTGGAGTGGAGGAAAGATGCCAACTGAACTTGTCTGCCAGGGAGAGATGGCTACCATGACGTGATTTAGATGACGTGACTTGGAGCCTCCTCTGTTTATACAATGTACTACCACTGCGCTGTCCAGGACTAGCTTTATGTGGGAGTACTTTGGTGGGTGTAACCTTTTTAGAGTCAAGAACACTGCCATTGCCTCCAGTACGTTTATATGGAACTGACGGAACTGGAGTGACCAAATCCTTGAACCTTTTGACCTGGGAATACCCTCCCCAGCCGCTTAAGGACGCGTCTGTGTGGATGGTGATCCCTGGTGGAGGAAACTGAAGGGTACTGACACTGATAGATTCTTGACTTTTGCCCACGGGCCGAAGCCGATTCTTTAGAATCAGAGACACTGAGGATAGCTTGTCCCTGGACCTGACATTTGTCTCGCGAGCGCCAGATCCTGGTTAGGTCTTTCAGTTTGGCTTTCATTAAGACGTTCGTTACTGATGCAAACTGGAGAGAGCCGAGGATCCTTTCCTGAGCTCTCCTTGATGCTAGTTTGTGACTTAGAAATGCTTGACTGACTTTCGCTATTTCTTTCCTTTTGGTAGATGGAATCGACAGCGTGTGGAGGATAGATTCCATTGAATGCCTAGCCACTGAAAGTTTGACTCTGGAGTGAGTCTTGACTTGGACTTGTTTATCTTGAATCCTAGATATTCTAGGAACTGGATCACTTTCAGTGTAGCCTTGTTGCATTCCTCGACTGATGGGGCCCAGATCAACCAATCGTCGAGATACGCCACTACCATAATCCCTTGGCTATCTGAGTTGTTGCACTACCACTTCCGCTAGCTTCGTGAAACACCCTGGGTGCCACGTTGAGTCCGAATGGAACTACCTTGAAGGAGAATGTCTGGTCTCCTATCTTGAATCCCAGATACGGACGGAAGTGTCTTGCAATAGGGATATGATAGTAGGCGTCTGTAAGATCGATAGAGGTGGTGACGGCCCACGGGGAAGTAAGGTCCGCACCTGTGAGATCGTGAGCATCTTGAACTTGTCGCAGCGGATGGCTAAGTTTAAGCGGGACAAGTCTAAGATTACCCTTCTTTTTTGTGAGCCTTTCTTTTGGCACGCTGAACAAGCGACCTTGAAATTTTTAATCTCTTGACTCTCGCTATAGCTCCTTTCTGAAGGAGGTCCTCTGCGTACTCTGTCAATTCTTTGGAAGGAAGTTGACGGAAAGGTC
The DNA here is from genome assembly GCF_015104395.2 of Macrobrachium nipponense. Lineage (NCBI taxonomy): Eukaryota > Metazoa > Arthropoda > Malacostraca > Decapoda > Palaemonidae > Macrobrachium > Macrobrachium nipponense. The sequence continues at coordinate 30,449,235 of NC_061088.1, read as the reverse complement.
TGGCTGGAGGTGGGTTCGTCAACCAGCTCCAACCCAGCCCTTTTGACACTATGCTCTGAGCCCACTGGCTGAAGTTCCACCGGTGGCGAAAGTGAAACAGCCTCCCTCCATACCTGAAGTTCTTCATTGGTTCTGGTAACCGCCTCGGCCGCCTCTGAAGTGCTTTCCCCTATTAAAGGGGCCTCCCGATCCTCTCCCACGAAAGGACCGCTTACCTCTGCCTCCCTTACCGAGCGGTCATACTTCTGAGAAGCTTGACTCTCGAAGGCGTTGATTTGTAAAGCTGGAGAGATGGCGTATGAGGTAGAGGTTGAGGCTGAGGGGATATCACATAAATTGGCTGTGATTGACCCTTAGAAGTGGAAGGTTGGGCTGTCTGCACTAACGGCACTGCTGGAACTTGTTGAGGAAAGCGTGGTTGCTTCTTCTGGTAAGGTTGGAAACGCCTGGGTTTCCTCTGTCCCTTACCTTTAGGTGTCAGGTCTTGCCTCCTCCTAGCCGTAAGGCCCCAACGGTCCTTAAGGCTCTGGTCAACCTCGTAGCCTCTGCTGGACTTCCTTAACCATAGCCTCTGGGAAGAGATCTGCGCCCCAGATGTTAGAGGAGAGTAACCTATTCGGCTCATGTCGATGGTTGCCTCTAGCATGACATGCTTCCTACAATTCGTTCTAGCAGTGGCAAACTCGAACATATCTGACTGCACCGTTGAGTCAGGGCTTTGGTCATAAGCTTAAAAATTGGTTCTGATCCATAGGCCATGGTTGCTACCTCAGACATAGCCATAGAGTTGATTGATCTGGCTAGTCGTGATTTTGCGTCAAATTCAGCCTGAATAAGACTATCTGGGAGCCTGGGTAGCTTTCACCAAACTGCTCCATAGCACAGTCCGGTTTGAGTTGCCAGCTGAGAATGTATTCGGCAAGTCTTCCCACAATTCTCCAATTGAAGGGAGTAACGGAGATGTGGGATCTGCTTCTTTCAACTGAGGCATGGGTTCCCCCTTCTGGGCCGCTGAGATGGTCGACCTTGCTATCTTGGTTAGGCGGGACGGGAGCGGGGTACTCTCATCCATTGTGAAAATGGTAAAGGGACTTTTAAATGGTTGTATCTTGGTGTTAGAACAATCCATGTCCTCTAAACATCTGAGCCATTCTCTCTGAGCCTGGTCTCGTGAATAGAGGACTGTCTCCTTTGGTACCCTATCGTCCCGAACCATAGCCGAAGGCGTGAGCCTTGCGTAGCCTATGAAAGGAGGCTGTAGGCCTTCCGGGTAGAACTCGAAGTCCTCTATTCTTCGAGTTCCAAACTCCGGTATGGAGATGAGACCGTCCTGGAAGGGGGCGTATGACGCTACTCTCCATGGGTTGTTCATAGAGAAAGCAGGAAGTGAGTCATACGGAGGAAGCTGAGTTCCACTTGTGTTGGAAAGTGAGGGAGAGGCTAGAGGAGCTTCTCTTAGCCCGGCTATAATAGTATCTTGGGAAGTGATCCTATCCGACAGGCGAGAGATCATTTGTTCCATACTACTCTTTAGGGACCCAACTAGGTCGCCCACCTGTTGCAACAGGCCAGCATTGGAGTCCAAAGCCGGAGCTGCTGCGGAGGTGGAGGGGAGGCTCTGAATTGGAACCAATGGTAGCGGAACTGGTGATTCTGCCGGAGTGCGAGATCTCTCCTTGGATTTACTTTTTGAGGACTTAGAGCCGGAGCTAGAAGCTTTAGACCTGTCTGGGCCGGGATTGTGAGCCGGAGACTTACGTGAGGAAGAAGAAGACGAGGACGTCTTCTTAGACGACGATGACGTCTTAGTCAAGGTCATCACTTTAGCCTTGACCTTAGGTCTAACCGAACTCAGGAGGAGTATATAATTCATCACCCGTAAAGCCTTGGAAGGATGGAGAGGTTGCAGGGGTAGAAGAAACAGTCACACCCAAGGGCGACCCTTGGGTGCCCACCTTACTTACCTCGACCAACAGGTCGTCTATACCTACCATCGGTTCAACATTAATATCCAGGGTTGCGACATCCGTGGAGATATCCTGGTCTTGTTCAGTTAAGGAGGCCGCCAGCTGTTGTTGGATGAAGGCGATAGTCGGGTCCGCCTCTACTGGGTCGAACGTAACCTGTCGCCTTGCCTCCGGGGAAGATTAATAGTGCTAACCGCTTCTCGAGGATGTAGGGCTGACCCTTGGCGGCGTTCTTGCCAAAAACCTCCGACCCAGGCCCGCAGGGTAGCCCAGTGGGCGGTATCCCTTACTGCCGGAGCCTGTAAGAGAGGGCGTATTTTAGATTTAAGAATCACTTAAAACTAAAACTTAGAGTATAACTTAAACTAGATGCCTTAAGTTAAAGTAAATGATGAAAACTTAAGCACTAAAAAGAAGCGGAGCAGCTACTGGAGATGGAATACTTACCCCTTCCAAAGAAGCTGGCTCACCAGATCGTAACATATGGTACACGTCTCATGGTACCAGACCTGGATGTCCCCGTGCGGAGTCGCGCATGGAGCATGGGACCGGCAAACTTCGTGTCCACAGGGGTCCTGAAGTGTAGCGGAACATCCCGGATGCTCACAGTTGGTGGCCTGTAAGTGGGAAGACACATGAGTATCTTAAAAGGCATCACTTACAGACTAAAGGACAAAAGAACTCCGTTACATGCCGGAGCTCGGAAAAAATTTGGGCATACCCCCTCCCTGCATTGCCTGAATAGGCTATAATCCCGGAGAGATCCGGTAAGATATGAAAGGGAGGGGGGATGGTTTAAGGTACTTAAGATAAACTTATAGATAACTTAAACCTAAACACAAGCGAACCGGACTAGGTCCAGTGTGAAGCGGAGTGTAGTAACTCAGCAATACGGTAAGGTTAGTAGTGACCTACTGTATGTTCCGGTCCACTCTGCTGGGTGGACTAGCCCCTTCCGCTGGATACCAGGACTCCGATCAGGGAGGAGCTCTAGTAAGGAGGGAAAGGGCGAGAGGACATACATGCTCGAGCTAGCCCGGAGCGACACGGTAGTAACAGAGGGGGGGAAGGCCAGGGCCCCCACAACGTACCACCCGGCCGGACCGGACCGAGAAGCCGGAGAGGTCGAGACAGTCTGGGTCTGTCCCCGACTCCCTAGCCCCCCTCCCGCCTGAGGGGAGAGAGGGAGGCAGGCTCTGGGTATGCGGAGCGAGCATGGGCAGACCGACCCACCCCCGCCCGACTCTATGGAAGAGCGGGAGGGGGGGAAGGGTGACTGGCAGGCGTCTGTGGCTGTCCCGTGATCACGAAGTGACCACGAGGGCGGTAAACTGAGATACGATAACCAAACCTAGGCCAACCAACTGATCAGAGAGAAGCTATCGGGAAGCAACTTGAACTGAAAAAGCGGTAGCATACAGGCCCACAGGGCTAAAACCAACTGATCAGAGAGATGCTATAGGGAAGCAACCGAAACTGATCAGCGGTAGTATAGGCTCTATGATCAGGTACCTAGGCTAAGCCAGACGCCTAACTAACTAACGATGACAAAATACATATAATAAATAAAATAAAATGAAAGAGAGAAAGTAATATAGCAGGAGAAAAAAATCCAGGAGTGTACGACTAACCCGAAGGCAAGTCTACCACTCAAAGCCAGTCAGAGGCCGATACTAAGAACCTGGACTAGGGTTCTGGATAGAAAAAGCCTACATAAGGTGAAATACATGCATGCATGACAACCTGAGTAGACCTTAATCTAAACAAAGCGGATAATCAAATAGAGCGTACATAAATAAGGGATGTTTCTAGGTATGGGAGACCAAGAACGAACCCATCACGCGGCAGAACCATGCTGCCATGCTTCCGACCCCGAGAACGTATTTATACCTAAAAAACGGCAAATACTGTCTCAGGGACGGAAAAAACCAAACTAACCGTAAATACTGAGTACTTAACTTAGCTGCTGCGATAGCTGCACGCTCCATTATAGTAAAAATCCAACGAAAGGGCACAAAAAACACAGAGAGAAAAATAGCACAAGTGACTCGTGTGCGCTAACTTAAAAGGATGGCCACAGAGGCGCAGCAGTCGGCAGCATGGGATGGAGTAGTAGTAGTACGAGCTGCTCACTCTGTGGGTCGGCTCTCCTCATGGAGGGTTTTTGTTGTGGGAGATTTCTATTGGTATTTGGCTCGTGGTAGTGGTCTCACTCGCCTAGTGTTCATACCGACACCCTCTTGGAGGGTGAGCGAGTCAGTTATACTGACCTTTTTCTTTATTTTATTTATTCTCTGGTATGTGTTAGTACATTTACCCTAGAAATAATAGATTAAAGGATATTTCGCGCAGCGACACGAGCTGAGCCCAGAAAGTAATTAGGAGAGTTTTAATTTTCAAAATGATTTCATTTTGCACTTACTGAAAATTACCAGAAAACGAGTTTGCTAGATCTGGGCTTGAGCCTGTAGGAACCCTAAGCTAGAAGTGACATACTCAGCTTATACGTACATATTCACTTAAGATTTTAATACTAATCATTACCTAATTAAAAATCAACAAAGACTAACATTGTTTAGTTTTCTGTCCTGAGAAGATTAAAAACAACAGGACTTCACCATTAGTATTCAGTGAGTACTGATTTTTATTATGATTACTATATAGTTTAATGGAACTGCTTCTGAATTGAATAGTTAAAGAACATTTATACAATCCCAACCCCAAGAAACTATAGAAGCAAGGTGAAAATAGTTCTTTTTCCCCTCCTTGTCATTGACTTCCTCCGTCTTGTGTTCTTCTGCCTCTTCATGTATGTAGAAATAGTCCCACGTGTCTCACAAGAAGTCCAGGTCTTTTAGTAAGTACCTCCCCTTGGCACAAAGAGAGGGCAGTGTTCACTTACCTCCACATGAAATGTCTACTGTAGGACCTAGGGTTGGCTTTGGGGCTCGCTGGCCTCTTGAATTTTGAGGAATTATTGAATTTTAGTTATTAACAGTTTTCAACTGTTTTATGTCTAAATAAACCAGCCTGAGAAGAGCTGTTCTTAGGCTCAGAGGTCTGAATAAACTAATCCTTTATAATAATAATATGTCTAAATAAACACATCCTGAAGCAATAATGCTTTAAAAAATGCATAGATTGGTTTATTGACAATTTTTTCATTGCTTGTATAACACTGAACCATAAATTGTAAGAAAGACTTGTATAAAATGTCTGTATGAATAATTCAGATAAGGGTCAGCTAACTTATTTACGGTTTTGGATTTTTTTATGCCTAAATAGCAAAAATCTAGAAATGCTTTTAGTAAAAAAGAATGTTTAGATTGGTTCCTGGGCAATTTTCCTCATCGCTTGTACGGCATTGTGAACGACAGGTTGTAAAAAATATAAGAGTTTATAATTGATCCTATATTGGATCAACTTTGAACGTTTAGATTGGGTTTATGGACAACTTTGTTCATTGTTTTTACAGCACCCTAACAACAAATTGTAAGAAAAAAAAAGAATGGGAAACAAGTGTGAAAATAAAATTTATTAAAAAATAATTGTTCTCCATTAAAATATCCCATTTTCTCTAGCATTAGCATAGGAGAGAAAATTTCTTATAGGGACAACTGGCTTCAGAAGTCTGAATATTTCTCATTGTTTCTTGTTTTTGAGTTCAGAAAATTGTTCTTTTGGTTTTTATTGAAAAATTCCTTTATTTTCAAAACTAAATGCTTTGATCTCCAAGAAGACTGAATGAAGACGTGTTTATTCAGTATTATTTGTAGGAATTGGTGATAAAAATTAGAATGAAATACAGTGGAACCTCAGTTTTCGTATAATCCTTTCTGGAGCCTCCAACGAAGTCTGAAACGTATGAAAACTGAAAAAATAATTCACATGAGGAATAATATAGATATAATTAATGCATTTCAGACCCCCAAAAATATTTTTGAAAAATACGTTTTCTGGGCTCAGCTCGTGTCGCTGCGCGAAATATCCTTTAATCTATTATTTCTAGGGTAAATGTACTAACACATACCAGAGAATAAATAAAATAAAGAAAAAGGGTCAGTATAACTGACTCGCTCACCCTCCAAGAGGGTGTCGGTATGAACACTAGGCGAGTGAGACCACTACCACGAGCCAAATACCAATAGAAATCTCCCACAACAAAAACCCTCCATGAGGAGAGCCGACCCACAGAGTGAGCAGCTCGTACTACTACTACTCCATCCCATGCTGCCGACTGCTGCGCCTCTAGTGGCCATCCTTTTCAGTTAGCACCTCACGAGCGGACGTGATATTTTTTCCCTCTGCCCTGTGTTTTTTTTGTGCCCTTTCGTTGGATTTATCTATGATGGAGCGTGCAGCTATTGCAACAGCTAAGTTAAGTACTCAGTATTTATGGTTAGTTTGTTTTTTTCCGGCCCTCGGTCAGTATTTTGCCGTTTTTTAGGTATAAATACGTACTCGGGTCGGAGCATGGCAGCATGGTTCTGCCGCGTGGTGGGTTCGTTCTCGGTCTCCCATACCTAGAACATCCATTCTCTATGTACGCTCTATATTTATTATCCGTTTTACTTAGGGTGGTACTGTCTACTCAGGTTTGTCATGCATGCATGTCTTTTACCTTATGTAGGCTTCTTCTTTCCAGACCCTAGTCCCGGCTCTTAGTATCGGCCTCTGACTAGCTTTGAGTGGTAGACTTTCCTTCGGGTTAGGTCGTACACTCCTGGATTTTTTCTCCTACTTTATTGTTTTCTTTCTTTTATTTATTTTGTTACCATGTATTTTGTTATGGTTAGGTTAGTTGGGCGTCTGGCTTAGCCTAGGTCCTGGCTCCTTGAGCCTATGCTACCGCTCATCAGTTCGGTTGCTTCCCTATAGCATCTCTCTGATCAGTCGTTTTTTTTTTTTTTTTCCGTTTTTGGCCCAGTGGGTCTCTATGCTACCGCTTTTCAGTTCAGTTGCTTCCCGATAGCATCTCTCTGATCAGTTGGTTGGTCCTAGGTTTAGTTGTCTTATTTTAGCCTTACCGTCTCGTGGTCACTACGCGATCACGAGACAGCCAGACGCCTGCCCAGTTCCCCCTTTCCCCCCCTCCTCCCGCTCTTCCATAGAGTCGGGGGAGGGTGGGGCAGTCTGCCCACGCTCGCTCCTCATACCCGAGCATGCCTCCCTCTCTCCCCCCAGGCGGAGGGGCCAGGGAGACGGGACAGACCCAGACTGGACGCGACCTCTCCGGCTTCTCGGTCCGGCCCGGTGGTGATGTGATGGGGGGTACTGGCCTTGTTTTCCCCCATCCGTTGCTTCCTTGTCGCTCCGGTTCGCTCGAGCCTGTATGTCTCCTCGCTCTTCCCGACCTTGCTAGGTCTCCTTTCATGATCGGAGTCCTGGCATCCAGCGGGAATTTGTTTGTCCACCCAGTAGGGTGGACCGGAACATACAGTGGGTCCATGCTAACCGTACCGTTTTGCTGAGTTACTACACTCCGCTACGCACTGGACTTGTTCCGGTTCGTTTGAGTTTTAGGTTTAAGAGTTATTAGATTAACTATAAGTTTATCTTAAGTACCTTAAACCTTTTTCCCCCCCTCCCTACATGTTTTACCGGATTCTCCGGGATATAGCCTATTCAGGCGGGGCAGGGGGGGTTATGCTCAAATTTTTCCGAGCTCCGGCATGCAACGGAGTTCTTCTGTCCTTTAGCCTGTAAGTGTTATTCTTTAAGATACTCATGTGTCTTCCCACTTACAGGCCACCAACTGTGAGCATCCGGGATGCGCCGCCACACTTCAGGACCCATGTGGACACGAAGTTTGCCGGTCCCATGCTCCATGCGCGACTCTGCACGGGGACATCCAGGTCTGGTACCATGAGACGTGTACCATATGTTACGATCTGGTGAGCCAGCTTTTAGAAGGGGTGAGTATTCCATCTCCGGTAGCTGCTCCGCTTCTGTTTTAGTGCTTAAGTTTTCAGCATCCACTTTAACTTAAGGCATCTAAGTTTAAGTTATATTTAAGTTTTAGTTTAAGTGATTCTTAAATCTAACCTGCGCCCTCTCTTCCAGGCGCCGGCAGTGAAAGATACCGCACTGGCAACCCTGCGGGCCTGGGTCGGCGGTTTTGGGAAGAACGCCGCCAAGGGTATGCCTTACATCTTGGGAGAAACGGTTGGCGCTGTTAATCTTCCCCGGAGGCAAGGCGACAGGATACGTCGACCCAGTAGAGGCGGCCCCTACTATCGCCTTCATCCAACAACAGCTGGCTGCCTCATTAACTGATCAAGACCAGGATATCTCCACAGACGTCGCGACTTTAGATATTAATGTAGAACCTATGGTAGGTGTAGACGACCTGTTGGTCGAGGTAAGTAGGGTGGACACCCAAGGGTCACCCTTGGGTGTGACTGTTTCTTCTACTCCTGCAACCTCTCCATCTTTCCAAGGGTTTACAGGTGATGAATTATACTCCTCCTGACGCTTCGGTTAGACCTAAGGTCAAGGGTCAAGCAGTGAAATCCTTGTCTAAGACGTCGTCGTCGTCTAAGAAGTCGGGAACTTATTTTCGGCGTCATCCTCCTCACGTAAGTCTCCGGCTGCGAATCCCGGAGCAGACAAGTCTAAAACTTCTAGCTCCGGTTCTAAGTCTCGAGGAGTTAAATCCTCCAGAGAGAGATCTCGCACCCCCCGGCAGAGTCACCAGTTCCGCTACCCTTGGTTCCGATTCAGAGCCACCCCTCCACCTCCGCAGCAGCTCCGGCCTTGGATTCCAACACTGGCCTGTTGCAACAGGTGGGCGACCTGGTTGGGTCCCTAAAGAGTAGCATGGAGCAAATGATCTCTCGTCTGTCGGATAGGATTACCTCCCAGGACTCCATTATAGCCGGACTGAGAGAAGTCCCTCTAGCCTCTTCCTTCACTTTCCAATACGAGTGGAACTCAGCTTCCTCCGTATGACTCGCTACCTACCGTTCTCGATGAACAATCCATGGAGAGTAGCGTCATACGCCCCCTTCCAAGACGGTCTTATTTCCATACCGGAATTCGGAACTCGAAGGATAGAGGACTTCGAGTTCTTCCCGGTAGACCTCCAGCCTCCGTTCATAGGCTACGCTAGGCTTACAGCTTCAGCCATGGTTCGGGATGATAGGGTGCCTAAGGAGACAGTCCTCTATTCACGAGACCAGGCTCAGAGAGAATGGCTCAGATGTTTAGAGGACATGGATTGTTCCAATACCAGGATACAACCTTTCAAGAGTCCCTTTACCATTTTCACAATGGATGAGAGTACCCCCCGCTCCCGTTCCTGACCAAGATCGCGAGGTCTACCATCCCAGCGGCCCAGAAGGGGGACCCCATGCCTCAATTGAAGGAAGCAGATCCCACATCTCCGTTGCTCCCCTCAGCCGGAGAATTGTGGGAGGACTTGCCAAACACCTTCTCAGCTGGCAAACTCAAACCGGACTGTGCTATGGAGCAGTTTGGTGAAAGCTACCCAGGCTCCCAGATAACCTTATTCAGGCTGAATTTGACGCAAAAGTCGCGACTAGCCAGATCAATTAATTCTATGGCTATGTCCGAGGTAGCAACCATAGCTTATGGCTCAGAACCGCTTTTTAAGCTCATGACCAAAGCACTGACTCAAACGGTACAGTCGGATATGTTTGAGTTTGCCACTGCTAGAACGAATTGTCGGAAGCATGTCCTACAAGAGGCAACCATTCGACATGAACCGAATAGGTTGCTCTCGTCTAACATCTGGGGAGCAGATCTCTTCCCAGAAGCTATGGTGAAGGAAGTTCAGTCGGAGGCTACGAGGCTAAACCAGAGCCTTAAGGACCGTTGGGGCCTTACAGCTAAGAGGAGGCAAGACCTAACACCTAAAGGTAAGGGTCGGGGGAAACCTAGGCGCTTCCATCCTTACCAGAAGAAGCAGTCACGCTTTCCTCAGCAAGTTCCAGCGGTGCCCTTAGTGCAAACAGCCCAACCTTCCACCTCTAAGGCTCAATCACAGCCAATTTATGTGATATCCCCTCAACCTCAGCCCTCCACCTCTTACGCCATCTCTCCAGCTTACAATCAAGCCTTCGAGAGTCAAGCTTCACAGAAGTATGACCGCTCGGGTAAGGGAGGCAGAGGTAAGCGTTCCTTTCGTGGGAGAGGATCGGGAGGCCCCTTTAACAGGGGGAAACACTTCAGAGGAGGCCGAGGCGGTTACCAGAACCAATGAAGAACTTCAGGTAGGAGGGAGGCTGTTCCACTTTCGTCACCGGTGGAACAACTTCAGCGAATGGGCTCAGAGCATAGTGTCAAAAGGCCTGGGTTGGAGCTGGTTGACGAACCCACCTCCATCCAGACCTTTCCGTCAACTTCCTTCCAAGGAATTGACAGAGTACGCAGAGGACCTCCTTCAGAAAGGAGCTATAGTAAGAGTCAAGAGATTAAAATTTCAAGGTCGCTTGTTCAGCGTGCCAAAGAAAGGCTCACAAAAAAGAAGAGTAATCTTAGACTTGTCCCGCTTAAACTTAGCCATCCGCTGCGACAAGTTCAAGATGCTCACGATCTCAGGTGCGGACCCTACTTCCCCGTGGGGCCGTCACCACCTCTATCAATCTTACAGACGCTTACCATCATATCCCTATTGCAAGACACTTCCGTCCATATCTGGGTTTCAAAATAGGAGACCAGACATTCTCCTTCAAGGTAGTTCCCTTCGGACTCAACGTGGCACCCAGGGTGTTCACGAAACTAGCGGAAGTGGTAGTGCAACAACTCAGGTCACAAGGGATTATGGTAGTAGCGTATCTCGACGATTGGTTGATCTGGGCGCCAACAGTCGAAGAATGCAACAGAGCCACACTGAAAGTGATTCAGTTCCTGGAATATCTTAGGCTTCAAGATAAACAGGACCAATCAAGACTCACTCCAGAGTCAGACTTTCAGTGGCTGGGCATTCAATGGAATCTATCCTCCCATACTCTGTCGATTCCATCAACCAAAAGGAAAGAAATAGCGAAGTCAGTCAAGCAATTTCTAAGTCACAAACTGGCGTCAAGGAGAGCTCAGGAGAGGATCCTGGGTTCTCTCCAGTTTGCATCAGTGACAAAACGTCTTAATGAAAGCCAAACTGAAAGACCTAACCAGAATCTGGTGCTCACGAGCAAATGTCAGGTCCAGGGACAAACTATCCTCAGTCCCTCTGATTCTAAAGAATCGACTTCAGCCGTGGGCGAAAGTCAAGAATTTGTCAGTGTCAGTACCCCTTCAGTTCCCTCCACCAGGGATTACCATCCACACAGACGCGTCCTTAAGCGGTTGGGGAGGGTATTCCCAGGTCCAAAAGGTTCAAGGAACTTGGTCACCTCAGTTCAGTCAGTTCCATATAAACGTACTGGAGGCAATGGCAGGGTTCTTGACTCTAAAAAGGTTGCGCCCACAAAGTACTCCCACATAAAGCTAGTTCTGGACAGCGCAGTGGTAGTACATTGTATAAACAGAGGAGGCTCCAAGTCACGTCATCTAAATCATGTGATGGTAGCCATCTTCTCCCTGGCAGACAAGTTCAGTTGGCATCTCTCCTCCACTCACATAGCTGGAGTGAGAAACGTCATAGCAGACGCGTTATCCCGATCAGTACCCCTAGAGTCGGAATGGTCTCTGGACAACAGTTCGTTCCAATGGATCCTTCAAAGAGTCCCAGGGCTACAGGTGGACCTCTTCGCATCCCAAGCGAATCACAAGCTCCCCTGTTACGTAGCCCCCAACCTGGACCCTCTGGCCTATGCCACGGACGCCCCCGTGGCTTCTGGGACTGGAACAACTGGAAGAAGATTTATGTCTTTCCTCCAGTGAATCTTCTCATGAAAGTGTTAAACAAACTCAGGACGTTCAAGGGTCAAGTGGCTCTAGTAGCCCCAGACTGGCCGAAGAGCAATTGGTATCCCCTAATTCTGGAACTGGGCCTTCGCCCTCTTCGGATCCCCAATCCCAGGCTCTCCCAGTCAGTACAAACGAAGACTGTGTTCGCTTCCTCAGGGATTCTCAAAACCCTAACTTTATGGATTTCATGAAGTTTGCGGCAAAAAGAGATGCGAATATTGACCCTCAGAATATTCTCTTCTTGAATCCGATAAAAGGGATTCAACTTTGAGACAGTATGATGCTGCTGTCAAAAAGTTAGCAATCTTCCTGAGAGAATCTGATATTAGAATCATGACAGTTAATTCAGCGATATCCTTTTTCAGATCCTTATTTGAAAAATGTTTAGCAGCTAGCACGATTACGACAAACAAGTCAGCCTTGAAAAAGATATTTCAATTTGGGTTCAACATAGACTTGACGGATTCCTACTTCTCGTCTATTCCTAAGGCATGTGCTAGACTTAGACCTTCTGTAAGGCCTACGTCAGTTTCATGGTTCTTAAACGATGTTCTAAAAACTGGCTTCAGAAACCGATAATGACACATGCTCGTTTATAATGCTCTTAAGGAAAACCCTGTTTTTATTAAGCTTAGCTTCAGGAGCAAGAATTTCAGAACTGTCGGCTTTATCCAGAGATCCGGATCATATTCAATTCCTTCCCACAGGGGAAGTACTACTTTCTCCGGAACGTAGCTTTTTAGCAAAGAATGAAGATCCTTTGATGAGGTGGGAACCTTGGAAGGTACTACCCCTTCCACAAGATATATCTCTTTGCCCAGTTACAACCTTACGATTTGCCTCTGTCCAGGACCTCCTCATCCTCTTCGGGTCCCTCTTTAGAAGGGAAAAAGGTGGAACTTTATCCATTAAAGGCATCAGGCAACAAATCCTGTACTTTATTAAGCAAGCCAATCCTGACTCTTTCCCGAAAGCACATGATGTCAGGGCAGTAGCCACCTCAATTAATTATTTCCAACACATGAACTTCGATGAGTTGAAAAAGTATACTGGATGGAAATCGCCGACAGTGTTCAAACGCCATTACCTTAAGTCCTTGGAAGCTCTGAAATTTTCAGCAGTAGCAGCGGGAAACATAGTTTCCCCTGATTCTAGTTAATTTATAGTAGAAGATTCAGTCCTCCTTTCTACCTGCTTCACCCAACAGTTTGTCTATTCCTACCGTGTTCATTTACATTCACCTGGTGTCTTAGCTGCTTTGATGATGATGTAGTGGGTGCCCTTATTTTTGCTAGGGACACTCACAGATGATTATGGATTTTGATCTCATGGATGTTACCCCCTTATTTTTATGCTAGGGGATACATCTCATTTATAATGATTACGGGTTTTGTATATTAAGTCATATGCATTCCTTACATATTATCATGGTTGTTTAATTTGCTCAATTTTAATTGCTGTTATATATTTTGATACATGCCTTTACACAGATACTATTTTGTTACATGTAAGCCAATTTACCTCTGTACATATGTAATTACCTTATGAATAAGAAACATGTTTTTAGAATTAAGGGTAATTTAAGCAATATTTTTCTATTTTGTATCACTGTGTATTTGTATCTTTTTAGCAATTATACTCTTTTTTATATTTACTTTATTTTTATTTGAGACCTATTCTGTTTTGTTTTATTTCTTTTGTTACAATCTTGTGCTATTTCTCTGGTACGATTTCGCGCAGCGACACGAGCTGAGCCCAGAAAAGGGATTTTGACGTAAGGAAAAATCTATTTCTGGGCGATTGGCTCGTGTCGCCAGCGAAATCCCACCCTACCCATCCCTTCGCCCAAGATTGTCTGCTAACTTCAGGATGGCCACTAGAGGCGCAGCAGTCGGCAGCATGGGATGGAGTAGTAGTAGTACGAGCTGCTCACTCTGTGGGTCGGCTCTCTCATGGAGGGTTTTTGTTGTGGGAGATTTCTATTGGTATTTGGCTCGTGGTAGTGGTCTCACTCGCCTAGTGTTCATACCGACACCCTCTTGGAGGGTGAGCGAGTCAGTTATACTGACCTTTTTCTTTATTTTATTTATTCTCTGGTATGTGTTAGTACATTTACCCTAGAAATAATAGATTAAAGGATATTTCGCTGGCGACACGAGCCAATCGCCCAGAAATAGATTTTTCCTTACGTCAAAATCCCTTTTATAGGGAATAACAGTTTTACATACTGAAAACAATGAGAAATAAATATAAATGAATAATGAACATTTAACATCTCTCTTACCTTCATGAGAGAGACTTGTTAGTGTATGGAAGATGGAGAGGAGGGGAGAGGGAGGAGGAGGGGTTATTGTTTGGAAGGGGAATAAGAAATTGACATGGACACAGACATTTTGTATAACAGTCATTATTTGAGATGAATCTTACCTACTGTTAAGTTTAGCTATATTTCCCCTCCGATCAGGCGAGTCGGCATTCAAACAAAAAAAAATCGACTGGCTGCCCGGATGACTGTCTAGTTTACCTGTTCTCCACCAGGTGTGTTTCGAATGTTTTAGCTCTTGTCAGAATTCTCCTTGCTGCCATTGCAGCTAGGCGATTGTTGGTATTATATGAAGTTTGGCTGTTTTACACCTGTTTATGGTATTGTAAATTTAAAAAAAAAATGTCTGGGTTAGGCCAGTTTTATGTCAATTTCTACTGGACTAAATCCCCCTACAGAAGGACTTCGGGTATCATGAACTTAAGTGGGGTTACTTATCTACGTTTTTTAGTGGCACTCTCTGGGTTTACTTCCCCTCTTCATTTTTTTACTGGCACTAGGATTAGTGTGAGTCACTGGACCCCTGTCGCACAACAAAACTATCCAGAGATTTGTTTCTGATGTCTCTTGAAAATCTGCGTAAATTAATACAATGCATTGTTATTAAACATTTAAGAGACACGAATTGCAATGACTTTGTTAGGACGAAACTTCTCAACAAAATTTCCATCTTCACTAAACTTGGCAAACATTTCTTTAATCACTGAAGTAGGCACAGTATTGCCTCTCTCTTCCTCCTCCTCTTCCTCCTTGGATGGACTAACAAGTCTTTGAGACATCCTAATCCTTGTAACTCTTCATCCTTCTCCTTGGATTCCTCTTCTGCCATCTGTTTCTGTCCCTGCTGAAGGTCTTGGAGCTCCTCAGTGGTTAGCTCATCTCTGTGTGCATCCACTAACTCTTCCACATCCTCACCACTCCCATCCAGGCCCATGGACTTCCCCAGAGACACAATAGATTCCACAACAGGCGTAGGGTCGTCAAGGTCAGCTTCAAATCCATCAAAATACTTCTCGAGGAAACACACTCACCACAATGACCACAATTTTCTCCAAGCAGAATTCATTATCCTGGAAGTCACCCCCTCTGCTAAGCCTTATCTATAGGACTAATGCAATTAAAGATATTGAAGTGATCCTTCCAAAACTCTCTTAGGGTCAATTCAGTGTCTGAGGTCACTTCAAAGCACCTTTGAAACAGTGCCTTTGTGTACAGTTTCTTGAAGTTTGAGATGGTTTGCTGGTCCATGGGCTGGTTGAGAGGAGTGGTATTAGGTGGCAAGAACTTGATAGTGATGAATTTAAATTTATCCAACAACTGCTCTTCCAAGCCAGTAGGATGCGCAGGAGCATTGTCTATTACCAGACAAACACTTCATTGACCCACAATGAAAATTTGCCTTTTTGTTTGCCTTCCACATCGCAAGCAATTTATTCTTCATAACATTGTTTTTCTTAAACACTTGGGGACTTTCAGAGTGATGCACCAGTAGGGGTTTCATTTTGAAATCCCCACTGGTGCTCCCACAGAACAAGTGTTAGCTTATCCTTCATAGGCTTGTGCCCGGCAACAAACATTCCTCTTGTGTGATGTAGGGTCTCTGACATTTTTTTCCAAAACTGGCCTGTTTCGTCACAATTGAAGACCTGTTGGGGGAGGAATCCTTCAGCCTCAAGATGTTCCTTGAATTCATCAACGAATTCTTTGGCGGCAGAGTTGTCGGAACTCACAGCCTTCCCGTGCTGTACGACACTATGTATGCCTGTATGCTTTTTGGATTTTTCAAACCAGCCTCTGCTGGCCTTGAAATCATTAACAGCAGCACTTGCTGTTGGCATTTTCTTACTTAGATCATGCAGCACCCTAGTTTTTTCACAAATGATCGCTTCAGTCACTATCCTCCACTAACTTTTTCACTGATCCACGCTAATAGAAGCTTTTCAATGTCTTCCACTAGTTGCAATCTCTGATTCTTTGCCAGGATAGAACTGATTGTCAACACTGATTTGCCATGCATCCTAGCAAGATCACCATGTGCACCAATTTCATACTTCACTACAAGTTCTTTCTTAAACGTTGTAGTGTTTCTGGCCTCCTTTTACCGAAGTGCTGGCATGTAGAACTTTCTTTGGCCCTATGATGGCTTGTATTACAATCACTTGCAAAAACAGCACAAAATATAATGAACATGTGCGGTGATGTGGACTACGCATAAGCTAATGTTCATTCAGTGAGAGACGAAGGAAGCATGGGTCACGAGAGAAGATGGGGTGCTTTGTTGTGGCACTCAGTACAGGGCCTAGTCACACACTGGGCCCCACAAGGAACATTTCCGAGTGTAGGAAATTCGAGGAAATGTACAAAACCTGAATTGTATGAAAACCAGGGCGTACAAAAACTGCCGTTCCACTGTAACATTCAGTCATTGAGTGGAAAGTTATTTAGTACTTTATAATGGGGCCTTATAGCATTGGCACTCCCCATAAATGCAAATTTTAGATAATATTACTGTATGTTTTTATGTACAAGACAACCTTTAGATAAATTGAGGTAAAAAATTATGGCAAATTTTCATGGATTTACGTCATATCTATAGAGTAATAGGACTGATAAATTACAAAACGATCAGTGTACTGTGGGCCCCCCGTATTTGCGTTCTCCAGATTCGCGGACTCACACATTCGCGGATTTCTCTCGGGAACGTTTCCCCGCATTATTTGTGGATAATTCGTGCATTCGCGGTATTTTTCTATGAGAAATATCCACAAATTCCTGTGTTTTTTATCAATTTCATCATAAAATGCACTTTTTGTGATAACACTATTAAAAAAACCAAGTATGAAAATTTTGTGTGGTTTTTCTTGAGTTTTAACTAACAAAATAGCCTGTTTTTAGCGTTTTTATAGGGGTTCCAAACATTCACGGGTTCTAACTATTCACAGGGGGGTCTGGTACGCATCCCCCGCGAATACGGGGTGACCACTGTATAGGTTTGCTTTTGGTTACCACATATACTCACATGTCATGGATCTTTTGAAGATCTAATTTTGAAGTTTATACTAAGGGGATTGCATCATACACGAGAATAGAATTAGCGTATTTAATATTCATATATTGATATGTACCATAATACATATAAAATACAAACATAATGAATATGCATCTTAACCATGAGTCTTTAAAAAAAATTTGTGCTTTACATACTTAACTGTATTCATTAATATTGTATGTACAGTTTTCTCATACTCTCCGACCAATATAGTGTCCAGAATGCTAGGCTTCCTAGGGAAGCTTCATCAGTGTTGTTGCAAAACAAGGACGATGCCGCCAAGCCTTCTTTTTCACGTCGTCGGTCACCATTGCCGGAGCAGGAGGAGGGAGAAACTCAAGAGTTTGTCTTCCTTCGTGGAGGTTTTTTATCTTATTTGTGAGTTCAACAATCTTCTATCACCCCTACAGGTATAGAGGCATTGCTGGGTGCCAGTCAGGATTCTAGGACTTCTTTTGAACTTCTCCTGTCGGGTCACGCTCAGTCCCTTTTGCAACGTGTGAACGCCTTAATTTTGGACCGGGATGGCTTCGTGTTCCAAGGGATCGTCCAAGTTTCTTCCTCCTCCTCTCGTGCAACATATGAAATACAGTACTACTCAACTAATGTAGTTCCTTTGATGCCTCGTCACCTTAACCCGGACGTGATCCATCTTAAGCCTGGTCTAACCCTACAGCAGGTTAGGTCGGAAGGTCCTTCCTTGTTGGCACAAGAGGCCTTAGCTATGAGGATCTCATGGCTTGACTTGTGGTCTACCGCGATAGCGAAAATTGCTTCAGATAGGTCTAAAGCCCCGTACACACTATGCATCATGATGCTCGCAGTGTTAGATGGATGCGTTGAGAAACAACTTTTTCAACATGAAGCCGCATCACCAATGTGTTGATGGGACAGAGCCATTTCATTGCGCAGCTCAGTGATGCATATACATTCAGAGGGAGAGGATGTCCACTCACCACCACCCACCAAACCCCTTGAGTGGACAAGGACTAACACTACATTTGATTGAATTACTGAAGGAACATTCATCTGTTTGGAACATCAAATGCAAGATGAGAAACATCAGGAGTGCAAGCTTGGAAACCATAAAATCAGAGTTATTGAGTTTTGTAAACTGTACATTGCGGAATGAAGACATTACTAAAAAGCTGCACACCCTGAAGACACAATTCTATAGGGAAATGTCTGCAATCAAAGCATCACAGAAGTCTGGAGCTGGCACGGAAGATCTCTACACTCCAAAGTTATGGTGTTTTGATGAGCTGCGTTTCTTGTAATAAAAAAATATTTGTGTACTTTGTACCTGTATTTGAACCTTACTTTCAAATAATCCTCCCTAAGGACATTATAGATGGCTTCACAGGCTTCGGGGATGATTAGACCGAGGCACTGTTTTGAAATCCTGGTTTAATATTGGAGGCTTGCATACGATCCTCCAGCTGCAAGAACGAGCTCCTGGTGTTATGCTGTCTCGAAAGCTGGTGTCCTGCTTACAGATGTGTGGTTCAGTTTTTTTCCAACAATTTATAAAATGCAAGGATTGGCATTCTTGTGTAATTTTCAAAGTCTGTTGGATTTTCGACTTGTAGCTCCAAAAATATTTCATTGAAGTATCCCTTCGTAGCTCCAAAAATATTTCATTGAAGTATCCCTTCAGAGGTCGCCGAGAAAGCCATTGCTTACACCACAAGGTTCTATGTTTCTTCCTCAAAAGTTTCTTTTTTGCAGCACACAGAGCAACTACACCCCACAGTAGTCTCTCCCAGCAAAGTACATCATCGGCAGACATCCTGCCGTTGAAAGCTGAACTGCGAGAACAAGTGAGCAGTGTTGCAGTATAGTTTGGCCGCTATTAATTTTTTTTCAACACCACTACTGCATCATGTGGCTGATACATGATGGCATAGTGTGTACCAGGCTTAAAGGAGGTTTAGTGAGTTCTTCCTCACTCACTAGACTGTTAAAGTCCGGTCCTAAGGCGATTTCTTACCTTAGTGCAAACTTGTGGGCCAACCACCTCCTGGCCAGGAGAGACACAGCACTGTCCAAGGTGGCAAGTTTTGTAGACTCTTGAGTCTTTGTCAGCTCTCAGGAATGGGGATCTCCTTGATTCACAGTTTCTGTTTCCGAGGACTGCATTAGAGAACGATTGACCGGCGATGGGCAGGTACTAAAGACAGGTTAGTTCATCAGGTGGTATCCAAGTCAGAGGCACGTTCACAACACCTTCCTCCTCCTCAGCAACAGGTGAGAAGATCATCTGTTAAATCTCCTAAGAGTTCTGCTTCAGCAAGGGTCTCTCAGTCTGCTTTACACGCTAAGTCTAACAAGCAGCAACGTCCATTTCAATCCTGCCCCTACAAACTGTTGGGGGGGCTTAGAGGGAGGGGCAGAGGGGGTCATCAATAGAGTGGGTACCTCTCCTTTTCCATTGCCACGAATAGGGGGATGCCTGGAGGGCCAGTGGGCCAAGTGGCAAAGTTATGGAGCAGAGAAATGGGTAGATGTTCTGCAGGTGGGATATTTACTGCCATTCAACTTCTCTCCCCCCTCCCCCTCTCGGACAGACCCCTTCTCAGTTAGACATATGCTTGCAACTCCCTGAATTTCTTAGTTCTTCTGGAAGTGTTGAAAATGAACAAGGGTGCAATAGAAGAAGTAAAGCATCCTTCTCCGGGGTTTTATAGTCTGATTTTCCTAGTACCAAAAGCAACAGGCGACTGGAGATGGGTAATCGACCTTTCCACCTTAAATAATTTTGAAGATAAGGTTCAAGATGGAGACACCTCGGACAGTGTTGGCAGCAATAAGAAACAACGACTTCTTGGTGTCAATAGACTTGAAGGATGCTTACTTCCAAATCCCTATTCACCCTTCGTCCAGAAAGTTTCTTTGCTTCACTCTGGGAGAGCAGATCTACCAGTTCAAGGTACTGTGCTTCGGGTTGACCATGTCTCCTCAGGTGGTCACAAGGGTCTTTGCCCTCTTCTCAACATGGGCTCATGCTCAAGGGATTTGCCTGTTATGGTACCTCAATAACTGGCTGGTCTTACCAAGCTCCAAGGAGAAACTGCTGCAGGACAGAGATCGTCTTCTTCGGTTTTGTCGGGAGCTAGGCATAATAGTAAACCTAGAGAAGTTGAATCTGGTTCCCAGCCAGAAAGCTCTTTATCTTGGTATGGTTATGGATACAGCAGCATCAAGAGTTTTCTGTCAGACTAGAGGTTGGAGAAGCGGTTAGTGGCATTCAAGTTCCTATCACAACCAGAACAGCCAGCTCACCAATGGCAGGTCCTTCTTGGGAGTTTGTCTTCTTTGGAGAAGCTGGTCCTTAATGGTCGTCTCCATCTTTGGTCTCTGTAATGGAGATTGAAAGACTTCTGGTCCCCGGTGGGAGATTCCCCTCTACAGAGAGTCCCTCTGTCCAAAGAGGTGAAGCAAGACCTCTGTTGGTAGTTGGACAACCAGAATCTCTTGGTGGGAATCCCTCTGCGTTCTCCTCCTCCAGACTTCCTTCTGTTTTCAGATGCCTCCATCACAGGTTGGGGTGCTCATCTGGGAGACCTCATTGCGTAAGGCATTTGGGATGCGGAAGACAAGCTGCTACACTTCGTTTTTGAGCTGAAAGCAGTTTTTCTGGGTCTGAGAGAGTTTTGGGAGAAGGTAGAGGGTCACTCAGTGGTTCTGATGTCCGACAACACGGTGGTTGCATATGTGAAAAAACGGGGGTCTGGTGTCTCGTCACTTCCATTTGTTGACAGTCAAGTTACACTAGTGGGCGATCGACAACTTGGTGGAGCTCTCTGCCAGATACATTCCGGGCAAGAGGAATGTGGTCACAGACAGGCTGAGTCATCTTAACCAAGGGAACTCAACCTTCCAGCATGGGATGTTTCACTTGTCCTGAGAAGTCTCACTTGAGCTCCATTTGAGCCCTTGTGTCAATCATCAGACAGAGATTTGACACTGAAGACAGTTTTCCTGTTGGCCTTGGCTTCTTCGAAAAGAGTGGGGGAGCTTCATGGCCTAAGTGGTGGGGGTCCATGACCTTCGAGTTTGTCCCAGAATTCGTAGCCAAGACCCAGAATCCCTCAGTGTATGACGACAGATTTGCCTCTTTTTCCATTCCATCCTTGAATGATTTTGTAGACAATGACCTGCAAGAGCTCTTGCTATGTCCGGTCAGAGCCCTGCGATGCTATCTTAAAAGGAATCACCATCTAAGACCGAGGTGTCATAGGCTTTTTGTTAGCACTGGTCAGTCCAGAAAAGAAGTTTCTAAGAACACCATTTCTTTGTGGATATGTGAGGCGATCAAGCAGGCTTACTCGTCTATTGATGGTTCTGTCACTGAGTCTGTGCAAGCTAGAGCACATAATGTCAGAGGTATAAGTTCCTCTCTGGCATTTAAGAAAAACTTTGCTCTTCCTAGAATTTTGAATGCTGGTACTTGGTTGCATTAATCCATGTTCACTTCATTTTACTTGAGATGTTGCCCACAGGTCTTTGAAAATTTTTTCCTTGGGGCGTGTGATGGTTGCCCAACAAGTTGTGTAATTCACCCAGTGCCCTTCATTGGGCAATTTTGTATCCTACCTATGATGATTGTGTGGAAGAGAGAATGAGTGAGTTGGCTCGTCTTTCTTTTTCTTTGTTCCTTTCTTCTTCCTATGGGTTGGTTGAGGAATAGACACATCATATACTGGATTGGTCTGATACAGGTGAGGGAGTAGTCATACTGATACTTGTTTTGCTACAATTCTTGGAAAGGATTGTAATATAGAGCAGTTATATATCTATATGAGGGAGGCAGGCCTCCTCAATCAAATTTAAATTATACATAGATTGTCTATGTAAGAACTTATATATATGAAAATTTTTTTTATATATTTTTATAGATATTTTTACATGAAATTTATCGCTTTAATTTTTTCTATTTAATTTATTTTGGTGTCAATTACCCAGATGTTGTAATGCCAGATATAATGTACAATCAATCAATCAGTAGCAAATACTCCTCTCTCTTTAGCAAGGGGGAGTGAGGAGAGGTAACAAACTACAGTGACTCTATGGTTTGTTATATGAACAATCAGAAGTTTCTTTGGTTCCCTGGATGCAATAAATCAGCTCATATACTATCATTGTATGTCAACCCAGATGGCTGAGTTGTTAGATATCAGTTTATCTATGTTCTCACGGGCATTGAGCCACCTTCTTTAGAATTCGTTCTTTTAGGGAAGGTGGTCAGGTGGGTTAACTTCCAGCCTGTTGAGGATACTTGTACCTCCCACCAAGTATAAGTATATGCTATTGTTAAGACCGAAGCTTTGTTTCTCATATGAACAAATGACATTTTTTAATCAATTTGTATTTTTCATAGCTAACAAACCTGAGGTCGTAATGTTTTACTGCCCACCTCTAGCTGCCCCTCTCTTTTATTATAACTCCTGGGTTGGGGAAAAGACTGAACGTCACGAGGTCCGATGTGCAGACTCTGACCAGCTATCACCTCGTACACGCAGAAGTTGCCAGATCTCACAGATTCCATGCTTTACAATGTTTGATTGTGTTAACTGGTTACCAGCTGCTGCTTGGAAGTTATCCTATTGTTAAGACCTCCGTTTTGTTAGCTATGAAAAAGACAAATTGATTAAAGATTTGTCATGCTATTATCTGATTTGGTTATTCATAGCAAAACAGCTGTTTTTTGTTCGGTTGTTTACGGCTGTAGGCGTTACTAACAATACTTTTATCATTCTCTTTTATTTATTTTTTATTTATTTAACTAAAAGATGGGGTACAGAGATGAAGGCATAGAGGTTAGTCTAATGCAAGATAATTATTATACATAAATATCGTTCATATGGCTGAATTGTTCTAATCAGTTGTATGTAATCCAAAATTAAGTTATTTCACCAAAATGATAATGAATTTTTAATGAAAAATGAACACTATGTTATCCTAAATGGTAGTACAGTGTTCCTCCGTATTCGTGGGGATGGGTACCAGATACACACACACTCTGCAGATAGTATTCAAAATCTCTATAAAAATGCTTAAAACTGCCTATTTTCTGGCCTATTTTGTTCATCAATCTCAAGAAAACCCCACTAAAATGTTCATACGTACCTGGTTTTTTGTTCCGACACGGCATACAAACCTTCGGTCCTTTTACAATAGGAAGGTACTAGCGGCAGCCGGATAGGTCGTAAGCTTTCGAACAAGGGGTTCGGTAGTTAACTGCTTGTCCGACAGGCGCGCGCGCGCGACTGGGAGGTAAACAAATCACTTTTGCTTTCGGCCTGCTGGCGTGTGGACGTGTATCATCGCTCTCTGCCCGCTTCATCGTCGTTGCTTTCGCATGGTTGTGTTTTTCTTTTTCTATTTATCTAGTGAAACTGAATTGTAAGTACAATCATTTCATATTTATTTCCATTGAATTCAATTGTGAATTAAAGGATCTTGGTTTCACCACGCCCTCCGATTACCCGAGTGCCGGGACTGAAGGGCGTAAGTGCGGGAATTCATTTTCCCAGAAATGATCCTTGTATTGTGTATGCTCGGTGCCGAGGGCGGGAGAGCGCTCGCTCCGAGCGTGTAATTTTGGCTTGGGAAATGTGTAGTATGAAAATCGTAAGTAAGTGCTCTTTTCATTTATATTTTTTTTGACCTGTATGCTCGTTGCTGAGCGAATGCGCTCGGCACGAAAACTTATTCTGTATGGAAGTGGAATCGCAAGTACAGTATTCTTTTTCATTTTCATATATATTATTTTGATTGTAGCAATACTCATTTTGGATCAGTTTCCGAGCTTACCCGGAAATTGATCCTTTCCCCTTTTTATTTGAATGAAGTGAAATCGCAAGTGCAGTTCTTTTTCATTTTCATATTTTATTGAGATTGCATTGTTTACTTGGATCAATGTTTCCGCTATTTCCCGGGAATTGATCCTTCCCCTTTTTATTTTGTATAAGTGAAATCGCAAGCGCAGTATTCTTTTTCATTTTCATATATATTTTGATTGCATCAATTCATTATGGATCAAGGTTTCCATTCATAATCGGGAATGGATCCTTTTACCCTTGCGCTCGGTACCGAGGGCGCAAATGCGCTCGATCCGAGCCCTTATTCATTGTGAAGTGAATCGTAATGCAAGATTCTTTTTCATTTTATTCCTTTTATTATTGATTGCATCAATATTTATTTGGTTCAAGTTCCGCTCAGTCAGGGAATTGATCCTTATGCCCTTGCATTCAGGGCCGAGGGCACGATTGCTCTCGGGCTCTTATTATTATTGTTGGGTACATGGGTGCTGTGCAGGGGTGGGGATCGAGACCCCCCCCCCCCCCCCCCCCCACCCCCCCCCCCCCCCCCCCCGCTCAGCTCAGCTCCCACAGATGGCCCTTCCCCTTGGGGGGGGGGAGGTTATCTGCGTTCTTCTCCTCGCCCGATCCGTCGAGCGCGGGGGAGGGCGCTCGGTGCCCGATGTACAATTGTATTCGGGGTCTTCCACTCGTTCGGAGAGGGGCTCACCCCCCCCGCGCGAGGGGACTTCCCCCCCACTAATCGCTACTACTGTTATTTCCGCAGGTGCTACTGCCACGAGGGTGGACCTTGGTGAGGTATGGGCGTCCTTCCATTTGCAGGGCGTGCTAGTGTCTAGGGGCTGCGGTTCTATGTCTGGGCCTACTGCGGTCACCCATGGAGTGGTGACCACGCTCCAGGTGACGACGTCCCTCCTCACCTGGTGTACTCGCCTCACGTGGTAACAGTCTTGCCTACAGCCGCTGTGAAGTCCCGTTCGCCGTACCGAGAGGGGGGCGTGCCGCCGCCGCTCGTGGTTGCTGCGCTGCCGCGACCACACTTCCGCTGCCCTAGAGCTCGCCCCTGGACCTGCCGCCGGTACCAGGATGTTGCTGGCTGCTGCTCCACTTCCTGTGTTTCCGGTGCTGCCTGCCGTACCTGCCGATTCTGGGCTGACTGTCCATGCAGTTGCTGCGCTGGCTGTCCCTGCCGTTGCTGCGCTGGCTGTCCCTGCTGTTGCTGCGCTGGCTGTCCCTACCGATGCTGTGCTGGCTGTGCCTGCTGTTCCTGAGATGCCCATACCTGCTGACGTCGTCCCTGTTCGTGGTGGTACTACCCCAGACTTTGGTCTGTCTGTACAGGTGCGTCCGGGCCCTGTGGCTTCGGCTACAGCAGCCCCGGCTCCGCCCTGGATAGCAGATCTTACGTCTGTCCTGAGGAAGCTGACGAAGAAGAGGAGGAAGGTGTCGTCGTCGTCGTCTTCATCTTCTTCATCGTCGTCAGCTGCCGCCTCTTCCCCTTCGACTTCTAAGGCTTCACAGCCGAGGAAGAAGAAGGTTGCCTCCTCCCTCCTAAGAAGTCTCCCTCGGGAGATTCTCGGGTGGGACCGTCTCACCTCGGTGGGACGGGAGGGTTCCTTCCGCTGGTCCTCCTGCTCCTTCGGGAGCGGGGCCCGTCTCTTCTTCCGCAAGGAAGAAGACTACGGGGACCAGAGGGGTACCGGCTAACACCGGTACTTCCTCGCCTGGTGTCAGTGGTTCTGCCACTGCATCAGGGTCCGTCTCGGCCTCTCTGTTCGCGGTAGGTACCGAGTGTACGGTCGCCTACCAGCGACCGTGCAGCCAGGAACCAGACCTCTGAGTCCGCTCAGCGTCAGGTTCACGGCACGGGGCGGAAGACTGGTGACAGCCGCACGACGCGACTCTCACCAGACCAGCTCTCGCTCTCGCGGCGACCAGCTGGCTACCCGGGGACGTGACGGTCCACGACCCGGCCACGGGCTGAGGCTGGGAAGAGGTCCTCCCATTCGCCGGTGCCAGCCACGGCTGGAACCAGCGACGTGACGTGCCGTGAGGACAAGCACCGGTCTCACTGTGACAGTGGAGCCTGCAGGTCGCCTGACCGTCGCTCTCACAGAGAGCGATCGGGTACGGCAACCAGCACCAGCTCTTCTGACACTCGAGATCGGGGCCGCTGTGCTCAGTCCAGCCGTTCTCCACAGCGAGACGGTTCGACCAGGCCAGCAGCTCGATCGCCACTCCGCGGGTTGACGATCGCCTGCAGCCCTCCAAGCCTGCTGGTTCTGCCAGCGAGCGAGGAGGGAGCGTCAGGTCTGCCTCTCCCGTACCTTCAACCTCCTCGGTTACACCGGGAGGAGCGAGGTATTGAGGAGTGATCGTGAGGGGTGCGCCCCTCATGATCCCACCACGACGCCCTACGTGCCAGGCACGGTTCTTGGACCGGCCAGGACGTATGCGCAAGTGGATGGACAAGACCGAGAGGGCTGTCGCTGTTCCCCCTTCTTAGGAGGAAGGTTCTCGGAATATGCTCTTGTTCGAAGGGCTTAACGGTCCACTCTGCAAGATGCTGTGACTTCCGAGATCCAGAGGAACTTTGCCGAGGTTATGGCGCTGATTCGTCAGCACAACGACCTCGGGGAAGGATCGCCGCTCCCACCAGCAGAGCCACGTCTCGACTCGAGTCGTTTTGGGGCCCGAGAGGGAACCCAAATCGACGGTGGGTCTGCCGCGATCGGAGCTTGCCGACTGTGTTGAACCAGGTTAGTCTCTCGTCTCCGGACAAGAAGGCTCTCTCAGTTCTGGCCGGTCGAACAAGCTACTTCACCTCCTCTACTGCGACAGAGGCGTTTCTACGTGTCTTCGGACACCGTATTTGAATACCCCTTCGGTCCTCCTGAGGTTTCGACCTCGACGAGGACTGGAATGAGTCGGAGGACGGTATCGGCTCTCTCCTGTCAGGGGTGTCGATCAGCCCCACCCAGACGACGTTCACAGTGGCGGCAGACCCTTACCTACAGTATGAGTTCGTAACCCTCCTCGGGAAAACTTTTTCTCCTGACGATACGTTTTCCCAGGCTCTGAGAGGCCATCGCCGTAAGGCGATGGCTGCTCCTTTTCTTCTCCAACTGCTAGTTCCACTGGGAAGGCGAGCCAGTATCCAATTCCTCCCCCATTCCCTCTCTCCTTACGGCTACGAGGGAAAGGGGAGGGATCCTACAGAGATTTCTCTGTAAAGATCCCACGTTTAGGGGCTGCGCTACCGGGGGAGGGGGACCTTCGGGTCCTACCTGACGTAAGCCCCGGGTTGTTGAGGAGGGATCCTGCCCCTTTCTCGATTTCTACGGGAATCGGGAGGATCACCAGCCGATATCGTTTGACGAATTCGGTGGGGGGTTTCGCAGAGTGCTTAGAATTCTACGGAATTTCTAGCGCAACTCAGAGTGTTCGGGTTTTTTACGATCTCCAAACACTTAGGCGAGACCACGGTCCAAAGTGAGCGAGAATCCCCGATAATTGTTACACGATAATCGGGAACCTCGCTTATGCTCGAATTCCTGTAATTTCTAGCATTTGGAAGAAGACTGCTGCTGAAAGAAGAGTATCTCACAGTAGGCGATTAAACCTGGAATAGAGAAGAACGGACGGGAACTTCCAGTTTGGCTTGAACTATCGTCTTCGGTATTCTGTTCACCATTGAAGCTTTCCTTTGGGGAAAGACTTCTCCTTCACTCTCTTTGACTAGAGAACGAAGGCGGTCGATCTCCAATCCTTATTCTCATTCCTCGAGAGGAAAAGAATTTAGGATGGAGGTCGTGGTACAGAAACCTACAAATATACTACGTATATTACCCTCGCGACATGATTCTTTTAACAGTTGAATTGTCCGGGGGGTAGGCGCATACCATAGTTAACTCTACGGTTTGTGACCGAGACGAATTGTATCTTAATTGGAACTGCAACTCGGGGTTGCCTGCAACCTCCCAGCAGTTAGCAGTTTCGATTTTAGATACTTGGTATTGTCATGACAACACCAAATCAGCTTTTGTATTTACCGAAATCCGTTTCGGTTAAATATAATTGCTCGAGCGTATTCTTTATGCTCGATGGTTCTAGCCGAACGCAACTCAGGATGACGAGTCACCGAGAGCTACTGCGTATTGAACTGCCTGATAGCGGCTCAGTATCAGCTAGGTCTCGGAGATGCACGGTCGGTTACGTCTCTCTCTCCCCTGGTTTGATTGACTACCGACCGTATCTCTGCCCAACAATCATGGACTTAGGTCTCTGATTAACGGGGATTCTCGCAATAATGAAGGACCATCTACTGCTGTGACGCTCGATTTCATCGCCTTCGACATTGCGAGAATTTTCAACAGAGATATCTCTTGGACTCTTTCATCTTTCTGTTTACCGCACGGTAACAGAAGTCTGTACTAGTCACCCGCTGCATCGCACCGCGATAATGCGAATGATTTTTGCAGACATCTGAGTTTGTCTTCAAAATATCTCGTATTCGTAGGTGTGCAATTATTCATTGCTTGCCCCGAATTAACAGATATGTCAGAAGACATTGCCTACTCTCCGACCTGACAGCTCTACTTCCAAATGTTCAGCCCATGAGAAGCAGTTCTTCAGGCAGTATTTCCCTGTCTTCATTACTGAAAAGCGCTCCGCTTTTATTGCAACTACGATCCTCACCGGACAGCAATGAATAGCGGTTAGCGTTCTCAGTCTTTGTAGCACAGGTTCAGAATCTTGAGAATCCTTCTCTCGGTTCAGCTGTGAAGACGTAGGTTGCATTTTCTGTACACCTTCGTCTTCAACGACACATAGTGTTGTTTCTCTTAGCCAAGAATCAACTATACTATGAGATATCTTGCCATCAGGGACCTCGGTCTCTAGAAGGCAATTGACTTTCGCCTGTTGGGCACATGCCTTAAGAGAGTCATCACCTTGCCTTCTGGCATCGGTGACGAACAAATTATTTGTTTAGTCTCTTGGCATAACCCTTTTAAGGCGAAGGTCACGTGACTTGCTCGGGTGCTTGGACAACTTGCCTCCTACCGAACGCAGTCAGTCGGCAGCTGTCAGAGCGCCCAAGTCTGTTACGAACTTCGCTGTGGACTTAGTTCGGTTGTTCCATAACAGTCTTTTCTTCGTCCTAACGGCTTGTCACAGTACCCATACCATCGACACCCACCATTGAGTGTCGGTGTCCTATCCACTACCGAGAAGAACAACTTCGCTGCAGACGGATAGACCAGTATGGGTACAGGACATCACCGAAGTCGAGAAGAGGGATAGGTCATACGACCATTCCCTTCTTTTCCTCTGAGGTAATTGCCATGACTTTTCCTGCGAAGTCAAGCATCCAGGGGATGGGGATTCGTGACGCTCGATTTCGTACCGAATTCGTAGCGAAGACTCTGAACCCTTCGGTTCCTGACGATCGGTTAGAGTCCTTCACAATCCCCTCCCTAATGGACTTCACCGCCTTCGATGCGAAGGAGATGCTGCTTTGTCCTGTGAAAGCGCGACCGCGCTTTCTGAAGAAACTCGACATCCCAGGCTGAGTGTTGAAGACTCTTCGTCAGCACCAAGATGACCTAGAAGTACACTCCCTCGAGTTACACAAGAACTTCTCCGTGGCGCAGGTACTGAAGGCAGGGGTCTGGTACAACCAGACCACTGGCACCTCCTTCTACCTTTTGGATATTGCCCACAGGTCCTTGGATCGTTTTCCTTGGGACCGTGGTGGCTGCTCAACACGTTGTGTAGCTAACCCAGACCCTAGCAGGCTGAACAGCATCGAGTCCTGGTGTGACTGTAAGAATAGATAAGTGAATGAGAGAGTGACTGGCTTCTCTTCCTATCTTTTTCTCCCCCTCTACCTGTGGGTAGAGGGATACGGTCATCACCTTGCTGGATAAGGACGAGATGCCGGTGAGCTACTCGACAGAGCCCCATCCTATCCCTTTCACTAGGGATGGGAGCGAATATCCACCACTTCCTCCTACAAGGGGGGGAAGTGGATGCCAACAAGAGACAAACCATAACTTTATGTTGCCTCTTGCAAATAGGAACTTGTTCTTGTTTGCTGGTACGAAGAGATACACTTGCCTCTCTCTTAGTACTTGGTCCAGAGGTCTGACCATTGATCCTGCGGTGCACACCCCGATCAATCGGACAGAGGCTTGGATCCCTCCCTCGCTCTTACGACCAGGGAGGCATTCCAAGGTTGGGCGAACACCAGTCTGTTCACAAAAGACTCAGATTCCTCCCACCAAGAAGTGAGTCTTCCTATTGTAAAAGGACCGAAGGTTTGTATGCCGTGTCGGAACAAATGACAATTTGTCCAAAATTGCATTTTTCCTAACTATACAAACCTGAGGTCCTTTTACACATAGTCCCACCTCATGCCACCCCTCACTCTGCAGTTTTTGCTTGGGCCAAAAGCAAAAGTGATTTGTTTACCTCCCAGTCGCGCGCGCGCGCCTGTCGGACAAGCAGTTAACTACCGAACCCCTTGTTCGAAAGCTTACGACCTATCCAGCTGCCGCTAGTACCTTCCTATTGTAAAAGGACCTCAGGTTTGTATAGTTAGGAAAAATGCAATTTTGGACAAATTGTCATTTTAATAGTTTTATCACAAAAAGCGCATTTTATGATGAAATTGATTAAAAAAACAGGAATTTGTGGATATTTCTCAGAAAAATGCTGCGAATAGGTGAATTTTCAGCGAATAATGGGTTGTATATATTCCAGGGAGAAATCTGCTAGTATGTGAGTCCACAAATAGGGTTGGGGGGGGGGGGGGGGGGGGGGGGGGCGGCAAATCACTGTATAGTATATACTACCATAATTACACTATCATTAAAATTTCTGAAAGATTACTGAAAGATGAGTTTTTCTGTGAGTGCAACCATAACTCGATGTTTACAATTTCTCAACTGGGCTTTCATACATAAATGTTGATTTCATTGATATGGCATTATTTCACGAATATGCCAGTGATATACGTATGAGGTAAAAATGGTTTTTATTTAAGTAACTTACTAAGTAATTTTGTAGCTAAGAATTCTAAGTACTGGTAGCTAAAATTTGAAAATCGCAGTAGCAATGGTTTTGTTTGGTTATGTCGGTACCCCAGCATAGCAAACTAACCCAGTTTATTTTTACCACCATCAACAAAGGTTGTCATAAGGAGCTCTGAAAATTTGGATCGTTGTTTACTGGTTGTTCAGGATATCAGTGAAGTACCATATATTCTTTTGTCATTCACTATTGGATTTTGTTTATATTTAGTCAGGCATTAGGAAGATTTTATGACTTTAACTGATGATGTCTGACTCAGGAGTGACTAGTATTCGGTACCGTAACAAGAGTTGCAGGAACCATTTGACTTCTGCCATGTATGACGCACACACAGTATTTACTAAGTGTAGGGGGTCAAAGTTGCTCTCTAGAACGAAGATGTTCTGTATGTGTAGGCTTGGATGAGAAGCAGTGGAAGTTTTTGGCTTTTCATTTGTCAAAGATAGAGATAGGCTATG
Source organism: Macrobrachium nipponense (assembly GCF_015104395.2). Taxonomy (NCBI): domain Eukaryota; kingdom Metazoa; phylum Arthropoda; class Malacostraca; order Decapoda; family Palaemonidae; genus Macrobrachium; species Macrobrachium nipponense. The sequence continues at coordinate 30,417,646 of NC_061088.1, read as the reverse complement.
TAAAGCAACTGCTAGACATGAAAGGTTGTTAGCTAGTCAAAAGTTTTTAAAACCATCCTCCAATGTACCTGTTATTTCTATTTTATCGCTAAAACCCAGTGTCTCTTCTATCCTGCCTAATCCTTTACCCAGCTCCCATGTTTCCAAACACAGTGCTGTTGCCAGCCTTGAAAGGAGGTTCGAGTGTAAGTTTGAGTTATTAAATAATTCTTTAGCTCAGTTTGGAGAACCTGTATGTGTGCTTCTCAAACGAGAGAAAAGGGCAGTGTTGATGGTGGAGCTGGCTGTCCACCCTGCCAGTTCTCTTAGGCTAAGGTCCCTGACATACTCCCCACACCTGGGGGAAGTCATACTGGAAGCCCAAGGGAGGTCAATGGGTGTCTCCCAGCTCAGATGAGTCTAGTCCCATGAAACGGCATTGTTGGTGCAACAGTGAGAAGTCTAGACCATTAAAAAGGGCTGCGACTATAGTATCTTGCACCCCTCAGGTATCTTAGGGTCGAGCTCGACCCGGGGAAGTCACAGAAAAGTGGGAAGGACACAAGCAAGGCGAGTATACATCCTGGCCCAACCATGTCATGTAGAGTAAAGTGGTCCCCCCATATTCGCGGGGATGCGTACCAGAAAACAGCCTATTTTGTTAGTTGAAATTAACCCTTAAACGCCGAATGGACGTATTAAACGTCAAGTCGAAATCTCCCCCGATTTCCGAATGGACGTACCATACGTCGGCTCAAAAAAGTTTTTTTAAAAATTCGTGGAAAAATACTTATAGGCCTACCAGCCGAAAACTTTTTAATCACGCGCCTTGGGGATGCTGGGAGTTCACGGATCAAGGCGTTATTTTGTTTACAATCGTTACGCAGGCGCGCAAGCGCGAATTTCTTTCTTATCGCACCAAAAAGTATCAGTGACACATCTCAAAAATTATTTCGTCACTTTGACATAATTTTTGCACCGTTTTAAATTATCCGTTACATGAAGTATTATATATGAAAATGTGTGCAATTTCATTTAAAATACAACAAAAAAATACTCATGATTGTAACTTTTATCAGTTTTGAAATATTTACATATAAATAACAATAAGTGCCAAAATTTCAACCTTCGGTCAACCTTGACTCTACCGAAATGGTCGAAAAACGCAATTGTAAGCTAAAACGCTTATATTGTAGTAACATTCAACTATTTACCTTAATTTTGCAACAAATTGGAAGTCTCTAGCACAATATTTCGATTTATGGTGAATTTATGAAAAAACTTTTTCCTTACGTCCGCGCGGTAACTCTTCCGAAAAAAATCATACATGCGATTGTGGTAATGTTTGCACCATTTTAAAATTAGCCGTTACATAAAGTTTTATATATGGAAATTTGCACAATTTCATGCACAATACAACTAAAAACAACCCATGGTTGTAGCTTTTACCAGTTTTGAAATATTTTCATATAAAAAATGATAAGTGACAAATTTTCAACCTTCGGTCAATTTTGACTCTACCGAAATGGTAGAAAAATGCAATTGTAAGCTAAAACTCTTATATTTTAGTAATATTCAATCATTTACCTTCATTTTGTAACAAATTGGAAGTCTCTAGCACAATATTTCGACTTATGGTGAATTTATGAAAAAAATAAAATTTTCCTTTCGTCCCCGCGGTAACTTCCGAAAAAATCATACGTGCAATTGTGGTAATGTTTGCACCATTTTAAATTAGCCGTTACATAAAGTTTTATATATGAAAATGTGGGCAATTTCATGTAGAATACAATGAAAAATAATTGAAGGTTGTAGCTTTTCTCATTTTTGAAATATTTGCATATAAATCACGATAAATAGAATAAAAACCACGTTCGGTCAACTTTGACTCTACCGAAATGGTCAAAAATGCAATTGTAAGCTAAAACTCTTACAGTATCGTAATATTCAATCATTTACCTTCATTTTGCAACAAATTGGAAGTCTCTAGCACAATATTTCGATTTATGGTGAATTTATGAAAAAAACTTTCCTTCCCTCCGCGCGCTGATTCTCCGCCATAAATCTCCGAATTGCGTGCATCGAATTCTCGGAAAATTTGCTCCGTTTCATATTGGGCATTTCATAGAGTTTTATATATGAAAATGTGCGCAATTTCATGTAAAATAAAATGAAAAATATTTGAAGGTTGTAGCTTTTCTCATGTTCAAAATATTTGCATATAAATCACGATAAATAGAAAAAAAACCACGTTCGGTCAACTTTGACTCTACCGAAATGGTCAAAAAACGCAATTGTAAGCTAAAACTCTTACAGTATCGTAATATTCAATCATTCGTATTCATTTTGAAACAAATTGGAAGTCTCTAGAACAATATTTAGATTTATGGTGAATTTTTGAAAAAATCATTTTTTTACGTCCGCGCGTTACGAATTCGTACATCATTTTGTGATAATATTTTTCCGGTGTTGCTTTTATTGTTTTACAATGTATTATATATCAAAATGATTGCAATTTAGTGTACAATACAACGAAAAAAAAAGAAACTTGTTAGCTTTTACCGTTTTTTTACACAGCGTGATTTTAATACAATTATGTATGAATTTTTTTTTTCGCTACCATATATCGCATTATTTACATATGATAATTATATTATTTTTCATTTCTGATGATTGCATACTAAACTTCAGGCAATGACAAAAAAGGGAGCCAAAAATGAACTCTTAATCTTCAAAACTAAGCGCGCTGTGATTTTTTAAAAAAATTATTTTTTCCCCTTCCGCGCTCACTCAAAATCGGCTCCAGCATTCGGGGGAGTTTTAGATTTTTACCGCTTCGGCGTTTAAGGGTTAAGAAAAACCCACTAACAATTTTTGTACTTGGTTTTTTAATAGTTTTATCACAAAAAGTGCATTTTATGATGAAATTGATTGAAAAACCAGGTATTTGTGGATATTTCTCATACAAAAATACTGCGAATATGCGAATTTTCTGGAATAATGCGGGGAAACGTTCCCAAGAGAAATCAGCAAATGTGTGAGTCCATGAATCCAGAGAATGCAAATATGGGGGGTCCACTGTAGTGGCCACTTGCAGGTCGATCACCCACACATTCGTGACAGCCGATAATTTATAGGAAAAAAACATGTTTTTCAACATACACTCGGGGTCAAGCACACAACACATCTATCCAGGGTTAATCTGGAGGTGAACTTCATCATGAGAAGGCATTACACATTTTCTACCTTTCTCTTACAACAAGTTCTAACCAAGATTAGCTTTAAAATGGAAAATAGGTTAGTCTTGGCTTTTTCTTTACTCCCCTTAAAGAGAAAATTTGATGTGTTAGTGAAGAAGTGTCTTCCAATTGCTAGGACACAATTCCACCACAGTGTTCTTTCAAGTCATGTGGCACATCATGCAGAACTGAAGCCGTCTTTAAGCATGGCTGTGCCTAAAGTGTCAGCTTCAATGAAAGCTCAGATTTTCTCTGGGCCATGACAGGGAGTTCAACCTTATCCTTCCTCATGAAAAAGCCTCTGTCCCTTTCAGCCATCTTTTAAGCTCTCACCTAAAAAAAAGAGGCAAGTGGAAGGAGGTAGAAATTCATTATGTCATTGGGCAATGTAGCAGTTACAGGGGCTGGGACCTTTGGTAGCTGTGTCCTTTTGGATGATTATAGGCTGCTTTCAAGGACTGCCACCCTTCCCTCCCTTTCTTACCAACTAGTATAGAGCCAACCTTCTGGGATTACCTGGAAGTTCTGTTGACAGAGGAAAGGGTAATGCTGGAGAAGATGCATTGGAAGTTTTAGATGATCTGTTCCCGGGTTTCTAAGGTAATTTCTTTCTGATCAAGAAGTCTGGGAAAGTGGATGCTGGTTATCAACCTTTCTCCACTGAATGGTTTGTTCTTCAGACTTGAGTTAAGGTGGAAGCAAGATGTACCATGTTGGACTTCAAGGATAAACTAAACATTCTTTATTTTTGGCTACAAGAAACAGAAAATTTGTAGTTACATTACTTATAGGCAGAGCCGTATATAGAGAGAGTTTGGCCATGCTCAGAACCACTCAGGCGACGTCACTGACTGATGGGCGCCATCTTGCCTCTGTCTAACACTGCCACACCAGAGCCGTCACGGGGGGAAACTAAAACCTTTGGTATTGACTATTTTGTAGTGAGCGCATGACATTGGATTGTATTTAGTGCCATCACATCAGACATGGGGAGTGCAAATCGGGCCTTTCTTAAGAGTTTTGGCATTATTTGTGCCTGGAACTGTAAAATTGTTAATAAGATAGCTCATCCTATTAGCAAAGAACAATTTCTTTACTTCATGCATGATGTACCACATATTATAAAGAACTTGTGGTCATGTCTAGTGAATGGTAATATCATTCATTATAGTGATGGCATGGTAAAACAGTTTGATTTGCCATTGAAGGAGGTGACAACTGAACATGCCAAAAGTTTGATATCTTTTCAGGAAGGCAAAGATCTGAAGCTTGCGCCAAAACTCACTGAAGCTCATGTAAATCCATCTCATTCTGAGAAAATGGAAGTATTAGGTGCTTTAAATTTCTTTAACAGTTCAGTAAAAGCAGGACTTCATTACTTGTTGAACGTAAAGGATACAGTAAAGACTTACAACAGCTTGGTTCATTGGTCTGATAAATAATTGGTTCGATTTAATGCCAAGCATACATCCAATCATGGCACTAAGTAACATAATGAATTCTGTTATGCAAGACATTACTGCATCTTGAGCAAGTTGTAAGTGTTTCATGAAATACTATTGCAGTTAATGCATAGTGGAAGCCAGTTCAAACTAGTGATATTGTCTACCACTGTGATTCTTAATTTCCAAAATAATTGTGGCCAAAGGTCACAGATTTTTACTGATGCCCAGATTCACTCAAGATTGTCTAGAAAACTTGTTTAGCTCCATAAGACTGAAATACCCAGTGCTAACTGCCTTAGAATTTCGACAGTCTCTGAAATTGATATCCGTTGCATAATTTCTGAGATGCTCAAGTGTAAGTAATTATAACGTAGATGACCGCGAGTTTCTAGCTGACTTTCTTAATAAGCCAAATGGTGAAACAAATGGTGATGCTGAAAATGAAATGAGATACTTGATTTTGACCAATTCTCAAGTGACAATTTAATTAATCAAGCAGAACTGAGCAGCCTACATTATAGTGCTGGTTACTGCATAAAAAAGGTTAAAAAGTCAAATCATCATTGTATGTTTAATCATCAAACAATAAAGAGTAACCAGTCAACACAGACAGATCCTTCTCAAAGTTTGACTCAATTAAAAGAATATCGAGAAAACTGCCTAGTCTATAACACAGATGCCTGCTTCAGTTTATTTCAGAATGCAGAAAATATTGTTTGGGCAAATGAAAATAGTTTTGGAAACGACCAATTTATTAGGACCACTAGTGCCTTTGGTAAACACTCGGACAAAAAATATAACCTTTCCTTCTTGCCATGACGTTAAGGATAGATTCCTGAAGTTTTTCTTCACTTTAAGATTACATATTTATGCTAATAAACAAGAGAATTTTTCAGTCATTAAAATCAAAAGGAAAGAAGGTGATTTAGGGAGTAAGAGTATGATGAGAAAAGCTGTAATGAATATAGGTAAACAGTTAATTTCATACAATCAACTTACCTGTCAGATATATACTTAGCTAAGACTCCGTCGTCCCCGACAGAAATTCATATTTCGCGCCACTCGCTACAGGTAGGTCAGGTGATCTACCGGCCTGCCCTGGGCAGCAGGACTAGGAACCATTCCCGTTATCTATCATATTTTCTCTGTCGCCGGTGGTATCAACATTGTTGTTACTACCTCCTGACTGGAATTTGCTTTTCAAGGCAATTGATCATCTTTATTGGACTTTTTGGTGACGTACCTGGATCGTTGTTTTGGCATTCGCTACCGTGGACTGGATTTGGACTTGCTTTTGATTTTTCTACTAGAATGTCTGATTCAAGTGTTAGTGTGAGAGTGTGTGTGAATGTAGACTGCAAGGTGAGGATACCGAAGGCTTCGGTTGATCCTCACACTGTATGTCGTAAGTGTAGAGCGTTTGAATGTTCTTTGGCTAACACCTGTCATGAGTGTGAAAGGTTGAATGCTAATGAATGGAAGACTCTAACTTCTTACTTGAAGAAGTTAGAGAGGGATAGATTTAGACGGGCTGCACAAAAGGGTGTGAGTACAAGGCCTATTGAGCTTTTTCTTGAGTCTAACTCTTCTTTAATTAATGAATTTAATTCTCCCTCTGTATCTGAGCCCTCACAGTCTTTGCATTCAGATTCGGCTTCTGAAATTGCCGATCTGAAGGCTACTCTTCATAAGATGAGGACCAAAATGGCGGCCATGCAAGGGAAGGAAAGTGATAGTGACATGTTGAGTGAAGTGAGTGCTCCCAGTGTTGTCTCTGCGACGCTCCCAGGCCTAGACCTCTTCCAAGCTCCCATACCCAGAGGAGAAAGAAAGTCGAAAGCCTTACGGAGGTTGTGGAGAATCCCCACCGGTCAGGCGTCCCTTCAGCAGGCTCTGTCTCGCAACAGACTGCTCAGGACCGCTTCAAGAGGAGCGTCCTGCGTGAGTGTTTCTCTTCGTCCGGTTCTCCTTCACCTAAACGAGGGTGGAAGGACTCGGACCTTTCCAGGCCCCTGAAAAGGCACTGGAAAGAACCCGCTTTTGACTCGAGCCCGGAACGCTTCTCTGATGAAGCCCCCTCTTCTATCAAGAAGGCGAAGATGGTCTCGACGTCTCCCCGTTCTGATTTAGAGGATCGTACGCCTTCAAGGTCTCCCTCTTCTCCCATTGAAGAGGATTGCTGGAGTAGCTTCAAAGAGGATCCTGTTAGCTGTACAAGAACAGTTAGCCTCTTTGGTCGGAGTCCTTTCAAGAGATCCTCCTCGCAAAAAGGACGTTAGGCTTCCTGTTAAGAAGTCTCGTCTCCTTTCACCTGCCAGGCGCGAGACTCCAACCAGGCGTGAGGCCTCTTCTTCCAGGCTTGAAGCGTCAGCCAGGCGCGAGGCGCCAGACAGACAAGAAGAGCCTTCCAGGTGCGAGCAGCCAACCAGGCGCGAGCAGCCTGCCAGACGTGAGGAGCTAACCAGGCGTGAGAAGCCAGCCAGGCGTGAAGAGCCAACCAGGCGCGAGGAGTCAGCCAGGCGCGAGGCGCCAGCCAGGCGTGAGGAATCAGCCAGGCGAGAGGCGCCAGCCAGGCGCGAGGCGCCAGCTCTGCTTAAGAGAGACTCAGTGCATTCTCTTAGTCCCTCTCCTATTAGGAGTTTGTCTCCTGTAGAGAGAGAGGTTTGGGAAGATCCTCCTGAATTTAAGGCGGATTCTCCTCCGGAACCCTGTGTTGACGACGATTCGGAAGACGAGGCTCGTGGTAGAGAAGGACTCTCAAGCTATAAAGTGTTGACAGCCCTTCTTCTTCAGGAATATGGGGATGCGTTAACACCTGCCGCTCCTCCTTCTCCTCGATCTCTGTTTTCGAGTTCGAAGGTTCCTAAGTCTTCGTCGGTTCTGAAGATGAGACCTACCATCTCTATGAAGAGGGCTCTCCAGTCTCTTAACAACTGGATGAATACGAAGAAGGAGCTTGTCAGAACTATCTTCTGTATGCCCCCGGCGAGACTTACTGGCAGAAGAGGTATATGGTACCAGACTGGGGAGAATATGGGCCTCTCTCTCCCAGCCTTGGCTGAAGCAGATTTTTCTACTTTAGTTGATGCCTCTCGTAGACATGGCCTGAACTCGGCTCGTGTGACTTGGGGTATTTCTGAGCTGGACCATCTCCTCAAGGGACTCTTCCATGTATTGGAAGTCTTCAATTTGCTGGACTGGTCCCTTGGGGTGATGTCCAAGAAGGCCCATGACTCGGAGGGTCTAGACCCTGAAGTCCTGCTTTGTATCTTGTCATGCATTGACAAGGCGGTGCAAGATGGCTCGGGAGAAGTCTCCTCCCTCTTTGGAGCGGGACTTCTGAAGAAAAGGACTGTGTTCAGTGCCTTTCTAACCAAGGCTGTTTCCCACTCTCAGAGAGCAGCCCTTATTTACGCTCCCATGTCTGACTTTTTGTTTCCTTCTCAGTTAGTGAAGGACATTTCCCGCTCACTAACTGAGAAGGCGACGCAGGATCTTCTCCTTCAGTCTTCAAGGAAGAAGAGACCGGCTGTAGTGGTTGAGAAGAAAGGGCTGAGTACGTCGCTTCAGCTCTTTCGAGGAGGCCCTCCCTCCAGAGCTCCCTCAAAAAGGAAAGCTCCTGAGAGGAGAGGTAGATCTGCCTTCCGTCCCTTTAAGAAAGGAAAATGAGACAGCGAACCTCCAAACACCAGTAGGTGCCAGGCTACTCGGATTTGCAGAGGCCTGGACACTCATCAACACGGACGCCTCATCGATGTCTGTAATCAGGAAGGGATATTTTATCCCCTTCCAGGACAGTCCTCCCCTTACGACAACTCCGCGGGAACTGTCAGCCAGATACAGGGACCCTGTACTGAGGGATACTCTTCGTCTGATGGTGGATCAAATGTAGGACAAGAGGGCGATAGAACTAGTGCTGGATCAAAACTCCCCGGGGTTTTACAATCGTCTTTTTCTGGTTGCAAAAGCCTCGGGGGGCTGGAGACCAGTACTAGACGTCAGCGCTCTGAACAAATTTGTTCAGAAGGAGAAGTTCTCTATGGAGACTTCGGCCTCAGTCCTTGCGGCTATGCGACAAGGAGATTGGATGGTGTCTCTGGATCTCCAGGACGCCTATTTTCACGTCCCGATTCACCCTTCTTCGAAGAAGTACCTCCGTTTCATGACGGGGGGAAGGATCTTTCAGTTCAGGGCCTTGTGTTTCGGCCTGTCCACAGCTCCTCAGGTCTTCACAAGCCTGATGAAGAATGTGGCGAGGTTTCTTCACCTCAAAGGTATAAATATCTCTCTGTATCTGGACGACTGGCTCATCAGGGCCAGATCAGAGAGACAGTGTTTGGAGGACCTTATATTGACCCTAAACCTGATCAAGTCGTTGGGATTGCTCGTGAACCTCGAGAAGTCGCAGCTGATCCCCAGACAGAACTTAGTCTATCTGGGGATTCAGATGGATTCTCGGGGTTTCGAGTATTTCCTTCGCAAGAGAGACTCGTGAGAGGCTTGGAAAAAGTCTCTCTCTTCTTAGGGAAAGAACGTACTTCGGCGAGGGAATGGTTGAGCCTTCTGGGGACCCTTTCCTCGCTCGAACAGTTCTTTCCTCTAGGAAGACTTCATCTGCGTCCTCTTCAGTTCTTCCTCAAGAGATCTTGGAGTTGGAAGACCGGACTTCTCTCCGACAGTTTTCTCATTCCAGTGGAAATGAAACCTCACTTGGAATGGTGGTTGTCCCCTTTGAAAGAGAACAAGGGAATCTCCCTGGAGGTTCTGAACCCAAGCCGAGTGTTGTATTCCGACGCGTCGGAGAAGGGTTGGGGAGCAACCCTGGGAACGAGAGAGGTGTCAGGCACCAGGAAGGCAGCTCAGGTGTCCTGGCACATAAATTGCAAAGAACTATTAGCCGTACATTTGGCTCTAAAGTTCTTCGAACCGTTTGTGACAAACAGTGTAGTCCAAGTGAACGTGGACAACACCACCGCTCTTGCCTACATTCGGAAACAAGGAGGGACACATTCCGTTTTCCTATACGAACTAGCAAGAGATCTGCTTCTTTGGGCCTCCCAGAGGAACATCTCCCTCCTAACGAGATTTGTTCAGGGAGCAAGGAACGTCAGGGCAGACAGGCTGAGCAGGAGAAGCCAGGTCCTTCACACAGAGTGGACCCTCCACTCAGAAGTGTGTCAGAGTCTCTGGTCTCTTTGGGGCACTCCTCATGTGGATCTCTTCGCCACATTCCTCTCCAAAAGACTGGAAGTCTTTTGTTCAGTGGTAGAAGACCCCAGAGCTCTCATTGTCGACGCCTTCCTGCTAGATTGGTCTCATGTAGACGTATACGCTTTCCCCCCTTTCAAGATTCTGGGACAAGTACTGAAGAAGTTCGTGGCTTCGAACGGGACAAGGATGACCCTGATAGCCCCCTTTTGGCCGGCACAAGATTGGTTCACAGAGGTAGTGGAGTGGACAGTAGACTTCCCCAGATCCCTTCCAAGAAGGATAGATCTTCTCAGACAGCCACACTTCGAGAGGTATCATCAAAACCTCCCCGCTCTCGCTCTGACTGCCTTTCGACTATCGAAAGACTTGTCAGAGCGAGAGGGTTTTCTTGCAAGGCTGCAAGCGCGATCGCTAGAGCCCGCAGAGCTTCCACTAGACGAGTCTATCAGTCTGAGTGGGAGGTTTTTAGAAGGTGGTGTAAGTCTTAAGAAGTTGTCCTCCTCCAGTACCTCTGTGACCGAAATCGCTGATTTCTTGTTGTTCCTTAGAGAGGACTCTCACCTGTCTGTATCCACAATAAAGGGATACAGGAGCATGCTGTCGGCAGTCTTCAGAAATAGAGGCCTAGAGCTTGCTGATAATAAGGATCTACACGATCTTTTAAGATCCTTTGAGACTACAAAGTCTAGGGAACCAGCTCCTCCTAGATGGAACCTTGATGTGGTCCTCAAGTTCCTATCATCTGAAAGATTCGAGCCTCCTCATCTAGCCTCGTTTCGAGATTTAACAAGGAAATGCTTGTTTCTCTTGTCTCTAGCTACAGCCAAAAGGATTAGTGAGCTGCATGCCCTAGAAGATGAAGTGGGATTCAACAGAGACTCGGCCATCTGCTCGTTTAAAACACTATTTCTGGCCAAAAATGAAAACCCCTCGAATCCCTGGCCCAAGAACTTCGAGGTTAAAGGCTTATCGAGTCTCGTAGGTAGAGAAGCGGAAAGGTCTCTTTGCCCTGTAAGAGCGCTAAAATTCTACCTGCAGAGGAAGAAACAGATAGGAGGCTCTAGACAAGGTCTTTGGTGCTCGATTAAAGACCCCACAAGACCTATGTCCAAGAATGCTCTAGCTTTCTTTGTAAGGAACGTCATTACAGACGCTCACAAGCTCTGTCCTGACGACACTTTTCGACTCTTGAGAGTGAAAGCTCATGAGGTAAGAGCAGTGGCGACGTCTCTCTCTTTTCAAAAGAATATGTCGCTAAAGAATATCTTGGAAGCGACATATGTATTGGAGGTGCAACTCAGTATTTGCATCTTACTACCTGAAAGACGTTCGCGTGACCTACGAGAAATGTTTTTCTCTGGGTCCGTTCGTGTCTGCGGATACGATCCTGGGTATGGGAGCTAGCACCAATCCTTAATTTTGTGCATACCTTCTACTAGATATGTTCTAGACTTTCTGCTGACAAAAAGGGCTAGATGCCGCACTGGTGGCCAGTCACTGTTGTTCAGTAAGGAACTCTTGTGATATCTTTTTAGAGGAGTATTATTATTTTTTTTAAAATTTATGTATGTGTGCGTATTGTGTTTTTGAGTTATGGTTGTTTTGAAGAGTTTGGGGATAACTCGAAACAATCTTTTATACTAACATGGTGGTTAGGATCAGGTGGTCAGGATTGGTTGTGTGCTCCTTCATAAGGTGTATTGTCATATAAGTGGATCAGCACCCATTGACAAAGTCCTTTCAGGCTCTGCCGAGTAAGCGGATAAGACCCCATCGGCAGACCCACAAGAACTCTTGGCCATAGATCACATATCTCGCTAAAGTTTCTTGAGGTGATGCAGACTCCCGGGCTACAGCCACGAAGTCTACCACCTATCAGGTAGGAACCAAGGTTTTTTTTTTATACCTACAACATATGTTGTTACCTGTCTATTCCATATATTAGCTGTCTCTTACCCTCCACCAAAGGGTGCCAATCAGCTAAGTATATATCTGACAGGTAAGTTGATTGTATGAAAATGATATTGTTATGATACAATAAAGTTTCATACATACTACCTGGCAGAATATATACGATAATGGCCCACCCAGCCTCCCCGCAGGAGACAGGTGGAAGAGAGAAAATATGATAGAAAACGGGAATGGTTCCTAGTTCTGCCGCCCAGGGCAGGCCGGTAGATCACCTGACCTACCTGTAGCGAGTGGCGCGAAATTTGAATTTCTGTCGGGGACGACGGAGTCTTAGCTAAGTATATATCTGCCAGGTAAGTATGTATGAAACTTTATTGTATCATAACAATATCATTTTTGAAATCATGTATAATACTTCATAATACTTATGTATTTTAAAGTTAAAACTGTAACAAAGTTATAAACTATCATGAGTGTTTTAATAAACATCTTAATGGTTGAGAGAGGATAGAGAGAAGAGAAGAGAGAGAGAGGAAGAAGGGAGAGAGAGAGAGAGAGAAGCGAGAGAGAGAGAGAGAGAGAGAGAGAGAAGAGAGAGAAGAGAACATCGCTCAGGTGCATGAAACGTGGCTGAACAGGACAGGAGCAAGATGGCGGCCTGTCAAAAGGTTGGCCAAACTCTCTATATACGGCTCTGCTTATAGGTAGTTAACAGCAAACTTGAAAACCAAAATGAATAAATAAATATTTCAACCTTTCTTTCACAACAATGCACTAACAAAAATAGTGAAGAAGGTGGAAATAAATTAACTTTAAAGTAAAATGTAATTGAGAAAGAAAAAACAATGTAAATTTTTAAAGACACCAGGTTGTTGCTGACTTGGCTGACAATGACATTTGAGATTGTTAAAGGATACTGGTAGGTTCAGGTGGCAATAGTGTCACCAGAAAATGCTTCTCCTGCATTAGCAGGTTATTGACTGTGATGAGGGCATATGATTGTTAGGTTGTTATTTGATTTTCATTTAAAATTAGTTTAAATCAAATATGTGAGAATTGTTCCTTCATATTAATATCTTGTATGTTTTTGTATTCTAGATACAAGGGGGTGATCCAGAAGGTACAGGAAAGGGAGGACAGTCAATATGGGGGGAACCTTTTAAAGATGAATTCCGTGCCAATTTGTCACATAAAGGTCGAGGTGTGCTCTCCATGGCCAATTCTGGACCAGACAGCAATAAGAGTCAATTGTAAGTTATTTTTCTTCTTGAAGATTTTGTACACATATATTGTGATTTATGATATTTGCACTTTTTTTTTTTTTAATTGGCATACTTTTACTTAGTAACTTTGTGCCCTTAGAACACATCATCAAGAGTGCAGCACAAGTACGTAGGTATACACTAACATTGTTGTTACAACTGATGCGTGAGATGTGCTCTTTGGCAGTTCAGTGCTTGCAATTTTATTGCATAAGTATCTTGTTTGATATGTATCTATTTCAGTTTCATTACATACCGATCCTGTACTCATTTGGATGGTAAACACACAATTTTTGGACGTGTAGTTGGAGGATTAGCTACTCTATCTGCCATGGAGGCTATTGAAACTGATAATAAGGATGTTCCAATTGAAGATATAATTATTGAGGATACATCCATCTTTTGGGATCCATTTAAAGAAGCTGATGAGCAGGTAAATTTTACTGTATGATGATATACATTTATTTAATATAACTCATAAGCTGTAAGAAAAGATTTTATTTTTCATTTTACTGTAGTGTCTTACCAAGCAATTACATAGCTGTAGGTTCCCTATCGTGGCAGACCAAAATTGAGATTTTGCGGTGGCACTGCCATCGGTAGTGTAGGTGACAGGTATCCACCCACTTCCGGACTCCAGGTATGAACATACCACACTTCTCATGTTTTGTTTTCTGCAGGCTTCTTGGTTAACATTCGGTGATTTTAAGTAGACAATTTTCATACATTCAACTTCCCTGTCAGATATATACTTAGCTATAGACTCCGTCGTCCCGACAGAAATTCAAATTTCGCGGCACACACTACAGGTAGGTCACGTGATCTACCCGCTCCTGCCGCTGGGTGGCAGGAATAGAACCATTACCATTCTTGAGCCAGATTTTCTCTCGCCAGGACGGGTAACATCGTTTGCTAGTTCCTCCTGACTTTGACTTTCGAATTTCATTACGCCGTTGATCTTTTGGACTGCTATTTGGTGACGTATTGGATCTCTGGTTTGGCATACGCTATTGTGGACTGTTTTTTTATTTTGGATTTGGAATTTTCTCATAATGTCTGACGTTTCGATTTTCGTTAAAGTGTGTGTGAATGAGAGTTGTTAAGTGAGACTACCGAAAGCTTCGGTAGATCCTCACACCACTTGTAAGAATTGTAGAGGGAATGTATGCTCACAATTGAATCATGTGATGAATGAAAGGATTTGAATGAGGAGGAATGGAAGATGCTTGATTCCTACTTGAGAAAGTTGGAAAGGGATAGGGCTAGAAAAGCCTCTTCCAAAAGTGTGAGTAGGTCGGTCTCTAACGAGCCAGTTAGCGGGCGATTGCCTATCTCCAACCCAATTGTTTCCTCCCATACAGCTTTACCTTCTCAATTATCCGACTCGGCAAGTTCAACATCGGAAATTGCGAGTCTGAAAGCCTCGCTTCTGGAAATGGAGCGTAAACTAAAGGAATTAGAAGGTAAGCGCAGTGAAAGTGTTCCCAGTGAAGTGGAGGGTGCGTCTGATCGGCTCTGTCTCGCTCCCAGGTCTAGACCTCTTTCAAGCTCCCAAGCCCAGAAGAGAATGTCGAAAACCGCAGGGAGGTTTCAGAGAATCCCCACCGGTCAGGCGTCCCTCGGCAGATTCTGTAGTTGCGTCCCAGACTGCCAAGGATAGTCATTGGAAAGACGTCCTGAAACAGTGCTTTTCTTCATCTGATTTGTCTTCGAAGAAAGGATGGAGTTCGGATAGATTATCGAGACCTTCGAAGAGATCGTGGAAGTCTCCAGCATTTTATTCTAGCCCTGAAGAATTTCCGGAAGAATATCCTCCGGAAAAGAGGAGAAAGGAGGTTTATTCAGATGCTCCTTCTCCTTCATTGGAGATCGAAAAAGAGGTCGTAGCTACGAAGATTTTGTTTGGAGAATATGCAAAAGCAGGTATCTTCATTAGTAGGGAGTGCTTAAGAAGGATCCTCCTAGGAGGAAGGATAAATTCCTTCCAATTAAAAGATCCCGTCCTATGGAACTCTCTGAGAACTCGGACGAGGCTCCTGCCAGGAGCCTGGCGCCAGCCAGACGTCAGGCTCCTGTCAGGCGCAAAGCGCCGTCAAGGTGAGAGGATTTGTATGGATATCTAGAAGAGCCTGAATCTCCTACTAGAAGAAAAGCGCCTGAGGCGCCTGGATCGAGGTGCAAACCTTCTGAAACTTCGGAAGTCAGACGTAAGGCGCTTAGGACTCCTGAAATGAGACGCAAAGCGTCTGGGGCGCCTGAATCAAAAACTCAAGGCGCCTGAAATGAGGCGCGAAGTGCCAAGAAGCGCCTCTGGAGCGCCTGGAAACGAGGCGCAAAGACGCCTGGAGAGCCTGAAGCGCCTGAAACAGGCGCAAAGCGCCTTCTGGAGCACCTGAAATGAGGCACAAAGCGCCTGAAGCCAGGCGCAAGGCGCCTGAGGAGCCTGATCTTAGGCGTAAAGAGCCTAAACCGACTACCAAGCGTCGAGCGCCTGACATCCATCATATGACAAGCAGGCGCAAAGACTTATACAAATTAGAAGGACCAAGCTTCAGGCGCTATGATTCGGAAGCTTTATCGGAGTTTGAGGCAGACTTGGAGGCTCCTCTTTGGGATTTTTCTCAGGATCAGTTTTCTCCTGACAGGGTCTCTAGACGTCGCACAGGCGGCCGTAGCCCCTGTCAGGAAGGACTTGATTCTGCAAAAAGGGAGAGACATTTAAGGACTTCTCCTGATAGGGACGAGAGTTGTCGCACAGGCGGCCGTCGTCCTTGTCAGGAGGGTCTTAGTGTAAAAGGGCAACATCGGCCTTCACCCTGGCAGGGACTCAAGATGTTGCACAGGCGGGCCGTAGCCCTTGTCAGGTTGCAGTCGGTGTTGCCTACGAGCCCTTCACCTTCCCGAGAAGAGGAGTCCTCCTCCAGTTTGCGCACTCATCTCCGAATAAAGCTCAGCAAGAATTAGAAGATGTCTCGGACTCTGAAGAAAATAAGGGGGCAGGTCTTACAGACTATTAAGACATTGACAGCCCTCTTATTAAAAGAATTTGGAGAGTCCCTGAGTCCTGCTGCCTCCTTCCTCCTCTTGGTCTTTATTTTCAAGTACGAAGACTGCAAAGTCTCCTCCTTTTTGAAGATGCAACCGACCATCTCAATGAAGAGGGCTTTGCAGTCTTTCGGAAATTGGCTTAAAAACAACCGGAGGGGGCAAGAAAGACTGTGTTTACCTGTCCCCCCTTCCAGGCTATCGGGAAGGAGAGGGATTTGGTTACGAACACAGGGAATCTACGGGACTTGCTCTTCCCTCCTCTGCTGAAGCGAACTTCTCGACCTTGGTGGACTCGGCGAGGAGACACGCACTTCCATCAGCCAAAACAAGCTGGACAATGTCCGAAATGGACCATCTCCTCAAGGGAATATTCCATGTCTTGGAAGTTTTTAACTTCCTAGACTGGTCCCTTGGGGCTTTGGCCAAGAAGACGCAAGACCCTCAGTTTTTAGAGCCAGAAGTCTTGCATAGCGTGCTGGCCTGTATGGATAAGGCGGTGCAGGATGGATCGGCTGAAGTGGCATCCCTTTTCGGGGCAGGAGTAATTGAAGAAGAGGTCTGTCTATAGTTCTTTTCTACCAAGGCAGTCTCTCCAGTACAGAGGACTTCTCTTTTATATGCCCCTCTGTCTAAACAATTGTTTCCTTCTCAGTTAGTGAGGGATATTTCCCACACTCTTACTGAGAAGGCAACACAAGATTTGCTGGTACAATCTGCTAAGAAACCTAGACCAGCGGCTCTTGTCACGAAGAGGGATCCAAGAACTGCCCAACAGCCCTTTCGAGGTAGCACTTCTAGCCGAGCCCCAAGGAAGAGAGGAGGGGGAAAAGAGGAAGATCGTCTATCAGAGTCCCGAGAAAGAATCCTAAATGAGGTTCCAGTCCTCCAAGCACCAGTAGGGGCCAGGCTTCTGAGATTTTCAGAAGCATGGCTTCAAGAAAAGCGATTCTTGGTCCCTACAAGTTCTCAAGAAAGGATTCCTCATCCCCTTCAGGAACAGACCTCCATTGACAACGACACCGAGGGAGCTGTCAGCGAGATACAAAGACCCTGTAAAAAGAGATGCCCTTCTCGGGTTGGTGCAGCAGATGTTGGAGAAGGAGGCCATCGAGAGAGTACAGGATCTGCCACTCTCGGGGCTTTTACAATCGCCTCTTTTTGGTGCCAAAAGCCTCGGGAGGGTGGAGGCGGTCCTGGACGTGAGTGCATTGAACCGCTTCGTGGAGAAGACGAAGTTCTCCATGGAGACATCCAATTCGGTCCTCTCTGCTTTCCGTCCAGGAGATTGGATGGTCTCCCTTGACCTTCAAGATGCTTACTTTCACGTCTCCCTGCATCATTCGTCGAAGAAATATCTTCGGTTCATGGTGCAGGGAAGGATTTATCAGTTCAGGGCTTTGTGCTTCGGACTCTCGACAGCTCCTCGGGTGTTTACGGCATTGATGAGGAGCGTAGCAAGATGGCTACATCTGAAGGGGTGAGAATATCGCTTTACTTAGACGACTGGCTTATAAGAGGCACAGTCAAAACAACAGTGTTTGGAGGACTTGGAGATAACTCTGCAATTAGTCAGATCTCTCGGATTGCTCGTGAACCTCGGGAAATCTCACACGATCCCCAGCCAGACCATCGTCTATCTGGGGATTCGGATGGATTCTTGGGGTTTTCGAGCGTATCCATCCCAAGAAAGGATTGGGAAAGGGGTGGAAAAGATCTCGGTCTTCCTAGAGAAAGAACGAAGCTCAGCGAGGGAATGGCTCAGTCTTTTGGGTACCCTTTTCGTCGCCAGAGCAGTTCATTTCTCTGGGGAGGCTGCACATGAGACCCTTGCAGTTCCATCTAAGGAGAAGTTGGAAACAGGAAGAAGGGAGATCTTACGGATACCTTTCCCATAGAGGAGAACATCAAACACCACTTGCGATGGTGGTTAGAATCCTCTAAGAAGGAACGAAGGAGTGTCCTTGTCTCTTCAGAACCCTCACTAGTGTTGTTCTCCGACGCCTCGGAGACGGGTGGGGAGCAACACTAGGGACGAAGGAGGTGTCAGGCACTGGACGGAAGAACAGAAGACCTGGCACATAAACGCAAAAGAGCTCATAGCCATACACTTGGCACTGAGACATTTCGAGAACGAAAGTCAGAGGCGTGGTGGTCCAGGTCAACTCGGACAACACCACGGCTCTGGCATATATCAGAAAACAAGGGGGACACACTCTTTCTCCCTTTACGAGCTGGCAAGGGATCTGTGATCGGAGGAAAGAGGGATACGGCTCCTGACGAGGTTCGTTCAAGGAGGGAGAAACATAAGAGCGGACAGATTGAGCAGAAAGAACCAGGTCCTTCCAACAGAATGGACCTTCATTCACAAGTCTGCCAGCAACATATGGTCTCTTTGGGGAAGCCTCAAGTAGACCTATTTTGCAACGTTCCTCTCCAGAAGGATTGAGAACTTTTGCTCGTTGGGGGGACGATCCCAGAGCCCTGTTCGATCGATGCCATGCTCATGAACTGGACGGGCATAGACTCGTATGTTTTTTCCCCCATTCAGATGCTGGGGGAAGTAATGAGGAAGTTTGTGTCCTCGGAAGGAATGAGGATGACATTGATCGCTCCCTATTGGCCTGCAAAGAGAATGGTTCACAGAGGTACAGGAATGGATAGTGGACTTCCCCAGATCTCTTCCCATAAGGACAGATCTGCTCAAACAACCCCACTTCGAGAGGTACCACAAAAACATCCACGTTCTCGCCCTGACTGCCTTTCGACTATCGAAAGACTGGTCAGAGCGAGAGGCTTTTTCTCGCAAAAGCTGCAAAAGCAATTGCTAGAGCAAGAAGGTCCTCAACCATGCGGATATACCAATCGAAGTGGGAAGTTTTCCGTAGATGGTGCAAGGCGAAGAAGCTGTCCTCCTCCGATACCTCTGTGACCGAAATTGCTTGATTTTCTTTTATATTTACGAGAATAATCTCAGCTAGCAGTGTCAACCATTAAAGGTTATAGAAGCATGTTGTCT